>NC_138768.1:742648015-742727223 GCF_965119305.1 Pelophylax lessonae
AACCCTCCCCCCCAGTGCTCATAACCCTCCCCCCAGTGCTCTTAACCCCCACCCCCCCAGTGCTCTTTAGCCCCCCCTGTGCTCCTTAGTCCCCCCCCCGTGCTCTTCAAGTCCCCACAGTGCTTTTCATCTCCCCCTATGCTCTCCACCCCCCTGTGCTCCCTGGCTCCCCCTAAGTGATTTCCAGTTCCCCCCCCGTGCTCTCCAGTCCCCCCCATGCTCTCCATCCCCCTGGTTTTCCCTGCCCGCCCCCCCCCCCCCAGTGCTATCCACACCCTGCGCCTTCCAACCCCCCTGCAATGCTTTACAAACCCCCCCCCCTTAATTCTCTCCAGTCTCCCCCTTGCCCTTCAGCTCCTCCAGTGCTATCTGCTTTCCCTGTGCTCTCCGGCCCCCCTAGTGTCCTTCTATCTTCTATCATGTCTGCAGTCTCTTGACCATCTCCTGTATCATGTCTGCAGTCTCTGCTAATATCTTGTACTATGTCTGCAGTCTCTGACCATTTCCTGTATCATGTCTGCAGTCTCTGACCATCTCTTGTATCATGTCCTCAGTCTCTGACCATCTCCTGTATCATGTCCTCAGTCTCTGACCATCTCCTGTATCATGTCCTCAGTCTCTGACCATCTGCTGTATCATGTCCTGAGTCTCTGACCATCTCCTATATCATGTCCTCAGCCTCTGACCATCTCCTGTATCATGTCCTCAGTCTCTGACCATCTCCTGTATCATGTCATCAGCCTCTGACCATCTCCTGTATCATGTCCTCAGTCTCTGACCATCTCCTGTATCATGTCCTCAGTCTCTGACCATCTCCTGTATCATGTCCTCAGTCTCTGACCATCTCCTGTATCATGTCCTCAGTCTCTGACTATCTCCTGTATCATGTCCTCAGTCTCTGACTATCTTCTGTATCATGTCTGTAGTCTCTGACCATCTCTTGTATCAGGTCCGTAGTCTCTGATCATCTCTTGTATCATGTTTTCAGTCTCTGACCATCTCCTATACTATGTCCAGCGGGAACACTCTGCAGCCACACCGCACAGCACACCCAAGGTAAGTGGAGGACTGGAGAGAGGAGTGACTTCTACTTAGGGATTTCTTTTGCAGATAGGCTGGGCTGGCACTGGCAGCAACAATTTTATTCAAAGAAATCAGGATTTCTTCTGCAAATAGGCTGGCCTGGCACTGGCAGCCAGGCATAGTACTAGTCTAGTACTATGCCTGCCAGTGCCAGGTCAGCCTATTTGCAGAAGAAATCCTGATTTGAATTGGTCATGTCATGTGTCTGATGAGATTGTTTTTTGTTAATTGTCTGATCTGATGCCACTGCCAGCCTATTTGCAGAAGAAAACCTTATTTTTCCTAATTTTTTGATCATGTGTCTGATGAGATTGGTTTTGTTAATTGTCTGATCTGATGATGTCACTGCCAGGATATTTGCAGAAGAAATCCTTATTTTTCCTAATTTTTTGATCATGTGTCATGATGACATTGGTTTTGTCTGACTCTGATGCCAGCCTATTTGCAGAAGAAATCCTGATTTGAATAAAATATTTGCTGCCAGTGCCAACCTGCCAGGTGACCTGAGGTGTGATAGTGCAGGAATTGGGACTGATCTGATGTGTGAAGGTGCAGGAATTGGGGTGATCTGAGGTGTGATAGTGCAGGAATTGGGGTGAACTGAAGTGTGATAGTTCAGGAATTGGGGTGATCTGAGGTGTGAAGGTGCAGGAATTGGGGTGATCTGAGGTGGGAAGGTGCGGGAATTGGGGTGATCTGAGGTGGGAAGGTGCTGGAATTGGGGTGATCTGAGGTGGGAAGGTGTAGGAATTGGGGTGATCTGAGGTGGGAAGGTGCAGGAATTTGGGTGATCTGAGGTGGGAAAGTGCAGGAATTGGGGCTGATCTGAGGTGGGAAGGTGCATGAATTGGGGCTGATCTGAGGTGTGAAGGTGCAGGAATTGGGGTGATCTGATGTGTGAAGGTGCAGGAATTGGGGCTGATCTGAGGTGTGAAGGGGCAGGAATTGGGGTGATCTGATGTCTGAAGGTGCAGGAATTGGACTGATCTGAGGTGTGAAGGTGCAGGAATTGGACTGATCTGATTTGTGAAGGTGCAAAGCTCACTTGATTTCTTACTATTATTCAAGCGGTTTACAGCAGTTACTTTATATGAAGTTGACAGTTGTTTTTTATGTATCTGGCACTCCCAATTTCTTTGAAAACATTTTTTGCGGCACACTGTGCCCACAAAGGTTGTCTACCCCTTGATTAGAGTAACCCTCATCTTGTGCTGCTTTATACTATTTTTAGGACTCAACCATCAAAACAGGATTTAAAGTAAGACAAAAAAAACAGCATCATATGGCAGCTCTGATCTAAATTGGACCCAGTCTGTCAGATTAAACTAAAAAAGGTACTATAATCAAATCCACACATCCTGGAACATAAAATCCTGTCATTAACCATCCTGACGAACGCCACGCCCCCCCCCCCCCCTCACGGGCTGCTCAGTCCAAAATGCCCGGGCCTATTTTTTGTCCCAGTCTGGGCCTGTCTGTGTATCACCTGAGGCCAGTCCCTTCACTGGGTATATGTAAGAGTTTACAACAACTTTGGGCACAGCAAAACATAGTAAATCACAATGTACAAATCTGTATTAAACAGTGTTTTTCTAATGCTATAATACAATTTATCCTTTTTAGGATTTTCTTTTACAATGAATTCCAGGCTTCAAATAAGAGGACAGTAGAAAGGAAAAAAAAAAAGGAATAGTAGGTTCCTATTCATTATCAGCTAAAACAGACTAATGACAACATATCATTTGCCTGGAGGACAGGAAGCTTCTATGATGTAAATCAATAACTTCACATTGGCAAACTACCCATTCATTATTTGTATGTGATGAGGTCTCTCAGAAGAATCCGCAGACTGACCTAGCAGAGTTTAATGAAATGGGGGGATCGTAACAGTGAAAAGAGTAGGCCAGACCTTTCTTATTAGGGAGGATCGTAAAGAGAATTGATGATGGAAACAGTGAAATTATATTCAGTTCATGATGCCAAATTCTTCCTCTGAATATTAAGATAAAGAATCAAGCTGTGTTCAATTGTTATTACAGGCCACTCTAGAGACCAGATAAAAGATCATGAGCATGTTTGGCACAGGATAGGTCCATTCTTTTAGGAATACATTTTATTCTATTTCCTGGCCAGGGATTATAAGGCTACAGCTAAATAACCAAATTTACATGTGAATGCAGCTCCCTAGGTTTTAAATATATGGGGATCAGATTTAGATTTGATATAGGTAATGTACTGTACAGTACACAGTATCTCACAAAGGTGAGTACACCTCTTACATTTTTGTAAATATTTTATTATATATTTTCATGTGACAACACTTAAGAAATGACACTTTGCTACAATGTAAAGTAGTGAGTGTACAGCTTGTATAACATGGTAAAATTGCTTTTCCCCTCAAAATAAATCAACACACAACCGTTAATGTCTAAATCGCTTGCAACAAAAGTGAGTACACCCCTAAGTGAAAATGTCCAAATTTGGCCCAAAGTGTCAATATTTTGTGTAGCCAATATTATTTTCCAGCACAGCCTTAACCCTCTTGGGCATGAAGTTCACCAGAGCTTCACAGGTTGCCACTGGAGTCCTCTTCCACTCCTCCATGAGGACATCATGGAACTGGAGGATGTTAGAGACCTTGCGCTCCTCCACCTTCTGTTTGAGGATGCCCCACAGATGCTCAATAGGGTTTAGGTCTGGAGACATGCTTGGCCAGTCCATCACCTTTACCCTCAGGTTCTTTAGCAAGGCAGTGGTCATCTTGAAGGTGTGTTTGGGGTTATTATCATGTTGTAATACTGCCCTGCGGCCCAGTCTCCGAAGGGAGGGGATCATGCTATGCTTCAGTATGTCACAGTGTTACTTGTTCACCAAGTTGAAGCTTATTTCCAACAACTAAAGATATCTGCTAGAACAAAATGCACAGTCAAGTCTTCCCTAAATCTTAAAGTGTTAGTCTGCATTCACAGAAAAAAATATAAAGGTGAACGAACACTGGACAGTGGACACCCATCCGGCCCAGTCTCCGAAGGGAGGGGATCATGCTCTGCTTCAGTATGTCACAGTACATGTTGGCATTCATGGTTCCCTCAATGAACTGTAGCTCCCCAGTGCCGACAGCACTCATGCAGACCCAGACCATGACACTCCCACCACCATGCTTGACTGTAGGCAAGACACACTTGTCTTTGTACTCCTCACCTGGTTGCTGTCACACACGCTTGACACCATCTGAACCAAATAAGTTTATCTTGGTCGCATCAGACCACAGGACATGGTTCCAGTAATCCATGTCCTTGAGCTGCTTGTCTTCAGCAAAACTGTTTGTGGGCTTTATTGAGCATCATCTTTAGAAGAGGCTTACGACAGCCATGCAGACCAATTTGATGCAGTGTGCGGTGTATGGTCTGAGCACTGACAGGCTGACCCCCACCCCCCCCCCACCCCTTCAACCTCTGCAGCCATGCTGGCAACACTCATACGTCTATTTCCCAAAGACAACCTCTGGATATGACACTAAGCACATGCACTCAACTTCTTTGTACGACCATGGCGAGGCCTGTTCTTAGTGGAACCTGTCCTGTTAAACCACTGTATGGTCTTGGCCACCGTGCTGCAGCTCAGTTTCAGGGTCTTGGAAATCTTCTTATAGCCTAGCCCTAGGCCATCTTTATGAAGAGCAACAAATCTTTTTTTCAGATCCTCAGAGAGTTCCTTGCCATTAGGAGACATGCTGAACTTCCAGTGACCAGTATGTGAAAGTGAGAGCGATAACACCAAATTTAACACATCTGCTCCCCATTCACACCTGAGACTTTATAACACTAACGAGTCACATGACACCAGGAAGGGAAAATGGCTAATTGGGCCCAATTTTGACATTTTTACTTAGGGGTGTACTCACTTTTGTTGCCAGCGGTTTAGACATTAATGGCTGTAAGTTGAGTTATTTTGAGGGGACAGCAAATTTGCACTGTTATACAAGCTGTACACTCACTACTTTAAATTGTAGCAAAGTGTCATTTCTTCAGTGTTGTGACATGAAAAAAAAATATAATAAAATATTTACAAAAATGTGAGGGGTGTACTCACTTTTGTGAGATACTGTATATCTAGTATGTGTTGCAGTGTTGTTCATTGTAGTAAATAGAAACAATGATTTTCCTTGCAGCCTACAACCATACTCCAAGACAATACTGAAATCGTTGTGGTTTCATGCTGGTGAGGTGTGCTTTATAATTGTTCAGGAAGACCACACACATTCCATTTCATAACCCTCTTGATGGAGAACTCGTTCATGTTGTTTAGAAAAATGAAATGTCAAGCACTGTCTTTTGATAACAGTTGACATTGTCCTGTAGACTGTGAAACTTCAGCTCATCACCATTCACCACCCAAAAAACACACTTCATTAAATAACAGTAAGATGCATTTCTTTCCCAGAATATGATATAAAACAATGACTATTGAAGAGATCTTAAAATGTAAAATGTTACATAATCCTTGTGGCTGTCTGGGATCACTGCCCCAGGCCATCCTATCCTGTGCTGTACAAGATGAAACAACAAGTACAGCTAATCACTAAACTGCAGATGTTATCCCTAAAATACTGCAGCTGTGCCAAAGTCACAAACCATACATTAAACTGAAGGTTTTCCAATATACTTTATTTGTTATGGGAAGACTAAAAAGAATAAGATTTATATTTATATATTTATTTTATGTATTTATTTATTTGAAACAAGATCAAATCGAAGTGCTGCATATTATTTTTACACATTTATGTCTTGTCAGGGCCACAATCAGGGGGGTACAGGCAGTACAGTTGTAAGGGGCCCGAGCTTCCAAATGGGCCCGGCCCTAGTCTCCTGCTCTTGGCTGATCTATGGAGACCTTTAACCCGCCATACACTCCCAGTCATTACTCAAGCCTCTTTAAGATCATGGAGAATCTTGAATTCTCGGTCTGTCCAATCAACACCGTCCACTCCGATAACTTTGCCACTTAAAACCCTAGACATTCTTCTCCCTTGCGTGAATACTAATAAATTTGGGTCAGCAGGAATCCAAGATGTGGCCCATTTGTACCACAACAACTCTCTAAAATCATTCGCTTCCCTCCAAGTTGAAATTACATTACCTGGAACAGCGGTCTACACATATAATAGTATTTCCAGTTTTCTTACTAAACACCCTCCACCACAACTATGTCTCCCTACCTCATTGTGGAATTTTCTCACTTCTCCCCACCCACTCACCAAGGGTATATCCCTTTTTTACAATCTTTTTCACCAAAAGATGACTTTCCACAAAACCAAACATATGGTAAGTTGGGAAATGGAACTTCAACAGTCCTTCTCTGAGGCCCAATGGAAGCTGGCGATTTGTAGTACATATAAGACATCTAGATGTGTCAACCACTGGGAACAAACGCAAAAAATCCTTACACGATGTTAATTGACACCGTACCATTTATCTAAATTTTACGCTACCCACAGCCAACTATGTTGGCGTGACTGTGGACAAGTTGGTACCATTCTCCATATATTCTGGTCCTGCAAAGGACTCTCCAGCTTCTGGAAGAAGATTTTTGAAGTCCTTTCCACTATCACTGGCATACTAGTCAAACCCTGCCCAGCTATGGCCCTTCTCTCTCTGGGTTTGGATGTGACCTAATATGAGAACAATATATGTGCATGTCCTAATAGCAGCAAGAACTGTTATTGCGAGATATTGGAAGCAATCTAATGCACCTTCTCATTTAGAGGTGGTTCGCCTAGTCAACTTACAATATTTTCTTGAGAAGGCTTATGCGTATTCTGTGTCTAGAAGTGCTCAATTTTACACTAATTGGCAACCTTGGACACTGAGGGCCGGATTTAAAGAAACTGCAGCTTCAAACATCTATGACGTGTTTCAGTTTCGCCGCGTTCAAATCAATTAACTGGCGCTGCGGCGAATTGGCTAGTGAAACAGCAATAATGAATTCCGCCGTCAGCGGGATTCACTTACGATCGCGGCTTCGCCAATTCGCAAACTTATGTCTTCGTGCTTATAGCAGTTTCACATAGCGATGTGGGGTAGTGGATTAGTGCACACATCACACGTCTGTAATTCATCTCCCTCTGCTGTAGGTTCGAGGCTTACCATCTCCACCTACTTTTTTTATTTTCTTTTTTTGTTTATATTGCTAAAATGTAACGGATTACATCATATATATTGCTAAATAATGTTACACTCAGAAGCGCTTGCAAGCTTACACCATTTTAAGTGTTTTTTTGATCTTGTCTGTGTGTCGAATTGATCTTATGATTGAAAGTACCAAAGGCAAGTGACCAAACCCCTACCCTACTTCAGGGCAAGATGAAACCTCACAATTTTACCATGGTCTTCTTCCCACATTCCATACAATGTTTAGTTCTTTAGCTATATGTGCTTTTTAGCCTTAACACACTCCTTTTTTTCCACCATACAGCTTTATTCTGCACAATAGCTAAGTGCTTTGCAACTTCACTGCAGTTAACAACGTCATGGGTTCAAATCACATCACTACACTTGGGATCTCTTTTCACTCTCATTTTTTTAACAGTTTTTTTAAACTATCTTGAATTTGGGGGGGGGGGGGGTGTCCTACCCAAATTTCAAGCACATCAATGGAAACAACACAATTTTGATTTTATGAGTGTGGTCCTAGTTTTATCGAGATGCAATTCTTTACATATTTACCATGGTTCTTACAATTTCTTGACCAATAAACATAGGTGTCTGATATTGGACTCTCTCCATATTTCAACAACACAGACCCTCATAGTCCAACACTACATTTGCCTCACACCTCAACACAACACTGTCACATCCCTACTCTACATTACAACCCCTCACATCACCAGTACAAGCAGCATGCAAAGTGCAAAACTCCGGCCTTGGCAGCTTAATGGGCCATACACTAACAATTTGTCTAGACTTTTTCCTGTAGACTTAACCAAACCATATAATATAAGCTCAAACCTCAACACTTTCAATTTGGATGCAATCAGGCAGGCCCTTGCACTACATAGAAAATGTCAATCTGAAGGATAAAGTCTTCTCTAAATCTTACAGTGTGGATGGCCCTTTTGTCTGTAGGCACCCACACAAAACAAAAAAACACATGTTCAATTCTAAAGTCTTTATTTATTTGAGAATGACAGCAGAAGGAGGGATGCAGCAAAATAATATTGTCACTCTCCAGTCCGTGTGCCTTTACAGCGCCAGACCACGATCTTTGCTCCATGGCTACGGGATTCTGATGTCTTCCACAACTTCAGGCAGAGTTCAGAATCCATTCTGCACCTCTACCAGCTCATAGGGGACAGGCATGGCAAGGTTGCTGGTCAGCTTCCAAGCCACTTTCGAAGTTCCAGGGTGTTCATGTTGGTCATTGGCCATGTGCCTTACCAAATATCCACTGACCACAAAAGAAGATGAGTGGAGTCCATCAAGGTAGGTTTCTACCACCTACACCCGCAAGCAGTACCACTCCTGGAAAAATAAAACAAAGGATAAGACATTTCATTATGAAAATCACATCTTAATGCCTGTTTGCTTCATTCTGAACTTCATTTAATTTCGACATCACGAGTGAAATAACACATTTTATGCCAACTTACACAAACCAGAAATCATTAATGTAAACATTTGAATACACACCTGTGACGCCAGACAGCCCATCACCACAGGCTTCCCATGGTACGTGCCATGATTCCAAGATGTTGATGTTCTGGAAAATTACAACACCATAAGATACCAAGCAGCCGTTCATGTTATCAATAACTACACAGGTGGCATAGACACAAATAAACACCTGCCAGCTCTTCTCAGCCCTTTACACTATTCACAATACCAACATGTTTATGGTTAGAGGTGCATGTTTTTCCTCAAGTAACACAATTTTACCAATGTTGACTACACTTTATCTACAATGGCAAGTGTCATTGGCAGATGATAATGACCCTCTGTCTCCCTGTGAGTGGCACCTCTGCTAACTAGCTAATTAATACACATGCCCTATCTTGACCGGTTACAGTACTTACATGTAAAGTGGCTAGCAACCAGGGTATTCCGGGTGGCCATACCTGCAGCGGTGCTCCGCCGCCTGGGGGCCGCCGGCTGACGGACCTCTGGCTCCCTCTCCTCCGTCAGCTCCCAAGATTCATCCCGGGCAACGCACATGTTGTGCAACACGCAGCACGCCAGGATGATCTTGGAAGCCTTTGTAGGAGAGTACAGGAGTTCACCCCCAGGCCGGGCCAAGCAGAGAAACCGGGATTTGAGAAGACCTATGGTCAACTCAATGATACTCCGGCTTCTCCGCAAGGCCCTGTTGTAATTCCTCTCTGCTGGGCCCTGGGGGTACCTGATTGGAGCCATCAGCCACGTCAGCTGCGGGTAACCAGCATCCCCTGAAAAATAAGAAAAATATACATTAGTTCTTCCTATCATGTGACTTTAGATGACTCCTCAAAATGGGAGACAATTAGGCATTTTACTAAACAACCTGCTCGTCTGTTTGCAAAAACTCATATGAAACATCTCAACTCTGTCTAACTGCCTAAATCACTAATACAAATGGGAAAAAGGACACACAAAGTGGTGGGTTTCTCTTGCAAGTTCCAACTTGGCCCCTATTTTGTTCCTATTACATTAGCCTAGGTCTTACTTCTGGAATATATCTGCAACTAGAGTGAGGAAACCAATATTGACTCACTTATGCAAAGTACTTTGGGGATATGGCAATACCATTGGAATCATTTGTAGGTTTTCTTTGGGTGGCTAGAGGACACCATTTACACATTGGTTAACCACCTTCATTGGACTCAAAGACAACTTTGCAAATCTTTCTTTTGTGAGCTGCTAAGCTGCTGATCTGGTTGTGTGTGAACAGCCTGACAACTCCTAACACATCCATTTTAGGTAGGCTTTGCTTAAATCAGGGTGTACACCAATGTAGCTTATTCCTATGTCTATGTAATCTTACAGTTTATGTTGTTAAGACAAAATACTTTACCAATAAGCCACCCTTGGGGCATTTGTCCACTTTCAAACACCTCGTACAGAGTACTGGTTCTTAACATACTGGAATCATGGCACGACCCTGGGTGACCAGTGTTGACACTCATGATGCGCTGTTTGGCGTCACACACTAATTGGACGTTCACGGAGTGGTACTGCTTGCGGTTCCGGTACTCACTTTCGTGGCTCCTTGGTGGCCTAATGGCTATGTGGGTGCCATCGATTGCCCCTAGGATTTGCGGCATGTGTGCCCGCAGGTAGAAACCCAACTTGACTTCATTCCACTCATTTTCATTCTGTGGCCAGTGGATAAAATTGGGCACTATATCGACTATGGCATTAATGACCAACATGAACACCCTTGAAACTGTGGGCTGGCTAATGCCCATGATACTTCCCGAAGTGGCTTGGAAGCTGCCACGCCCTAAAATATACAAAGTGGCCAGCAATCTGGCCATGCCGGGCACTGCATGGCCGCGCTGTGTGTCCGGGTCAATTTTGTCTGCTATGAGCTGGTAGAGGTGTAGAATAGTTCCTCGCTCGAGCCGGAACTTCCTCCTGACATCAGAATCCCGCAGCTTGTCCAAATAGATCCTTGGAGCAAAAATGCGTGGCTGGCGAGGTAAGGGCACACGGACTGGAGGTGCTGCTGCTGGAGGTGCTGCTGCTGCTGCTGCAGCTTCCCCACCTTCTGCTGCAGCTTCCCCACCTTCTGCTGCCTCCTGTGCTAGGGCCTCCTCAAACAAGGCACCGATAAATGCCAGCATTGCACCATCTAATGCGTCTGGGATATCGTCCTCCATTTTGAACGCGCAAATTCGCGAATGCGCAGATATATATAGAAACGGCCGCTAATTATCACACCTGTGAGCCAGCTATAAAAGGAGCACATGGCCAATATGGCTGCTGGATGTTATAGATCGATGTTTCTTATGTGCTAGCAAGACCCTGTGACCCACAACCTACATTATCTGGAGGTAAGACAATTGTATCTCTCTCTCCCAAAAAAAAGGAAGGAGAGAATTTGTACTTATCTTGGGTGTGCTTAAGTTGTCTATGGTGAATCCCCTCCAACCCACAATAGCTTGAGAACCCCTCAAGTGTCTTTTAATCATTGGCAGTTGGCCCCATGTGCATGTGGTTTGGACATGTGTTTTCTCATGTTTGTTAAAGGTGTGCAGTCTAGATTTGGCATCTAAACCTGCCCCCTTACCTTCCCAGCTTCCAAAGACACCATTTTTGCTTTCCTGATAACTGTAATTTATTATGTGCACGTATGTAGGTCATGCGATTTCTCATGTATGTTTAATGTTTGCAGCCTCCTTTTGCCTATAAAGGATTACACCACCCCCCCTCCACCAAGTCTGTTTGTGCCATTAGGTAAGTGTTTGGAGGGCCTCGTGTGATTTGTACCCATATGCGTTTTCTTATGTGTTTTTGTTTTCCATTTCTTTGCAGCCTCTTCTGCTTTTTTTGCCACCACCACCACCACCGTGTTTGTGCCATTAGGTAAGTGTTTGGAGGGCCTCGTGTGATTTGTACCCATATGCGTTTTCTTATGTGTTTTTTTTTTTCCATTTCTTTGCAGCCTCTTCTGCTTTTTTTGCCACCACCACCACCACCACCTTGTTTGTGCCATTAGGTAAGTGTTTGGAGGGCCTCGTGTGATTTGTACCCATATGCGTTTTCTTATGTGTTTTTTTTTTTTCCATTTCTTTGCAGCCTCTTCTGCTTTTTTTGCCACCACCACCACCGTGTTTGTGCCATTAGGTAAGTGTTTGGAGGGCCTCGTGTGATTTGTACCCATATGCGTTTTCTTATGTGTTTTTTTTTTCCATTTCTTTGCAGCATCTTCTGCTTTTTTTGCCACCACCACCACCACCACCGTGTTTGTGCCATTAGGTAAGTGTTTGGAGGGCCTCGTGTGATTTGTACCCATATGCGTTTTCTTATGTGTATTTTTTCCATTTCTTTGCAGCCTCTTCTGCTCTTTGCCACCACCACCACCACCGTGTTTGTGCCATTAGGTAAGTGTTTGGAGGGCCTCGTGTGATTTGTACCCATATGCGTTTTCTTATGTGTTTTTTTTTTCCATTTCTTTGCAGCCTCTTCTGCTCTTTGCCACCACCACCACCACCACCGTGTTTGTGCCATTAGGTAAGTGTTTGGAGGGCCTCGTGTGATTTGTACCCATATGCGTTTTCTTATGTGTTTTTTTTCCATTTCTTTGCAGCCTCTTCTGCTCTTTGCCACCACCACCACCACCACCACCACCGTGTTTGTGCCATTAGGTAAGTGTTTGGAGGGCCTCGTGTGATTTGTACCCATATGCGTTTTCTTATGTGTTTTTTTTTTTCCATTTCTTTGCAGCCTCTTCTGCTCTTTGCCACCACCACCACCACCACCACCGTGTTTGTGCCATTAGGTAAGTGTTTGGAGGGCCTTGTGTGATTTGTACCCATATGCGTTTTCTTATGTGTTTTTTTTTTTTCCATTTCTTTGCAGCCTCTTCTGCTTTTTTTGCCACCACCACCACCACCACCGTGTTTGTGCCATTAGGTAAGTGTTTGGAGGGCCTCGTGTGATTTGTACCCATATGCGTTTTCTTATGTGTTTTTTTTTTTCCATTTCTTTGCAGCCTCTTCTGCTTTTTTTGCCACCACCACCACCACCACCGTGTTTGTGCCATTAGGTAAGTGTTTGGAGGGCCTCGTGTGATTTGTACCCATATGCGTTTTCTTATGTGTTTTTTTTTTCCATTTCTTTGCAGCCTCTTCTGCTTTTTTTGCCACCACCACCACCACCACCACCACCACCACCACCAAGTCTGTTTGTGCCATTAGGTAAGTGTGTTCTGTAACTGTTCACTAATTATACTGTATATGAAGAGCAATCTGCAAATCCTGTTTTTTCTGTTTTCTCTTTTGTCATTTCAGATTTAGGAGTTTGGGGCTCTTTGCTGCTGCTGGACAGCCAGATTCTCTGCCCACCTCGTGCTCCCATGGCCCCACCCACTGGAAGGATGAGAAGGGGCAGGGTGGCCAGGGTGGCCAGGGTGGCCAGGGGGGGCAGGGGGGGCAGGGTGGGCAGATCGTCTGGCTCTGGTGTGAGGGAGGCTCCAGCTGTATCCATGAGGGAGTCCACCATCCCCATCCCGGAGGAGGAAGCCGGGGGAGGTGGTAACACACCAAGTGGACAAGCTGGCTCTTCTGACAGTAGTCCTGGAGCGGGTCCGTCCACCAGAGTCAGCTTGTCCACATTATCCCGGCTTCCCCGTTTCACCCACAATCAGTGCTGTGCCCTGGTCCACGCCTATATGGCCAGATATCAGGCGATACATGGGACCAGGGCCACGTCTTACTCAGTAACAGAGAAGAACAGATTGTGGGATGAAATCCGGGATGCTGTAAATGCACTGGGTGAAGCACCTCGCCACCGTGACAGTGTGCGGAAGAAGGTCAACGACATCTGTGGGTCCGTTCGGAAGAAGCTAATTGCATGGGCTGCGGAGGGTCTTTATGACCGACAAGGTCGGCTGGATGAACGTGCACGAAGTTCTCTCTGGGATTATCAATTACCTTTCTTGAACATCATAGGACCTGATACCATCTTTACCAGAGAGGACTTAGATTCGGATGCTTTGCACCGAGGTAGGATATTATCTTGGATGTCAATTGTGTGAGTTGTTTGGAAAAGATTAACTACTATCCTATGTGTGACATTAATAGAATGTGATACTTGCCCTTCCAATTGTCCTTTTTTTGTTTTCCCCAACCTGCAATTTGTTCATCTGTAGCACGGATCTCAGCCCCTCCACAGGCCATGCAGCTTGGCGAACCAGACGGACTCACAGGTGTTGACATCAGTGCTGACCCTCCTCCTGGTAGGTCCAATATCATACTGTGCCAAACAATGTAGATGTTTTTTTTTTCCAAGATAGCTCATATTGCTATGTCCTTTACAGAAGATCCGCAGCAGGGAACACACCCAGTGCAGCTAGGCCTGGAGGAAGGTGTTGGTATGTCTAGCCAAATAATGTTTTTTGGAATCTTATTAACCCCATTAACACACATGTTTTTTCTTATGAAAGAGTGTTGCCTTTTAGATGTTTACCCTGCAAAACACAGTTGACAGCATTAATGGGTACCGTCATTAGTAGGCAGACCAAGCCTTCTTAACCTTTGGGAGGGTTTAGCAAGTGTCCTATGAGCCCAGGAAAGCACTTTTGAATGTTTGGCCTCAATGCTTCATTCATGAAGCTAGGAGGGCAATCTGGCCATAATCATTACTGACTAAGGTTATGTACTAAACATGTTTTTTTTTTTGTATTTAAAAGAACATCAGGCCCCTCTTGACGTTGCAGCTGGAGTTGGATCAGGAGCTGGCGACGATTCTGCATCCAGTGCTGTGGTATGTGATATAAGGGAACAAGGTGCACATGTAACATTTCAATGGTATCATTGATTTTGGACTAGATGTGGCTTACATTGTGTGTGTTAAATTAGTGCTATGACATTCTGACGATGCACCAGCACAACAAGAGTTCTATCTTGAACATCAGGGAATTATGTTATAATTTGGTGTGCCACTAATGTTCCAAAAACATCCAGGATCTTTAAAGTCCGGCCAGTCTTTGATTTTCCAGGTCCAAATTCATGGGTATCGTTTGGTTGGGTTGTCCTGTAGCCGATTGATGGCAAGATTTTAGACAACATACGTAGATGTATAAAGTCATTGGTGTAGTAACAGATTTACCAAAAGCATAAACAACCTACCACACCAGGGTTAATTGGGAACACCTTCATGTTGAATCTTTTTTGCCTTTGTCATATTAGTCCTACCAATATAATATGTACCCATTATCAGAAGTGTTGCTAGCTTGGATAATCTTACAACAACAAGTACTCATTAGAAGCACATCAAACTTTTCAACGTTCTGCTTGGGGTGTTAAGTTGTCAAACTAATCTGAAATATTTAGTCATGATGTTTGATAATGATTTGGTCTATTTATTCTGCTTTCAGGTAGCCTTAGATGCAGAGGGATTGTCACCTACCCAACTTCGTCCATCTATGCTGGATGTAGCCGAGAGGCTGCTTGATGAGTTTCGGATCCAAAATGAGTTAAGGAGGCGTACTCAGCAATCTACTGAGGCAGTACGTCTGCTCGGGCTCATACAGGAATCTGTAGCAACAATGGTACAGGTTCACCAGGATATGGTACAGGTTCAACAGGATATGCGTAACAGCTTGGTAAGTTTAGCAGACCAGCATCAACGGGATCGGCAAAGTGTTGACACTCAGGTGCTGGCCACACGCCAATGCCTGTTTGGATCTGAAGATGCCCCATTGGCAGAGCCCTCCCAAACATCTCACTCACCTGCCACTGCAGGTTGTGGTAGTGGGAGGGTAATGCCAGTGTTGGCCACTTGTCAGGCAGCTGGGGATGGGACAATTCCTCCTGTAGCCACTCCTAGCACTTCACACTCCGTTCGGACTCCCACACCCCTCAATGAGCAATCCTCCTGCACAACCTCAATGCGCACTGGTTCCACAGTACCCCTTCCACCTGACTACATTCCCTCCACACCTTTATCACTTCACTCCTCCCCAGGCCGTTCTTCTTTTTTGTCACCAATGCGACATGTCGTTTGCCCCCGCACCGTGGACCACAACAACCAATCAACCACCACTCCCCACACATCTTCACAACCCTTGCACCACCAGCAGCATCAAATAGCCTCGGAGCAGCAACTATCCCATCTCATGTTAATGGCACACGTTGCCCAAATTCTTAGGCTGACCCCAGAGCAGATGAGACTATTGGCACAACATCTTCTGTCTGGGACATTTCCAAGGTTCAACACCCTGCATCATCAGCAGCCTCAGACACAAGATATGATCCTAATGGGCCACTTGACCACAACTCTACAGCTAACCCCAGACCAGATGGAACTATTGGCCCACCATTTGATGGCAGGAACCTTAACAGTGCTCACCACACTGCTTCAGGCACCACCACCAACTTAATTTTTTGTTTTTTTGTTTAATTTGGTTTAGTTTTGTTAATGATTGTTACATTGGCCAATTTGTTGGGCCATTTTTTTGTTTAATTTGAGGGTGGCACAATATGATTTATTATAGTGCTTTTTTTGGGGATGAAATAAAATTTTATGCAAAATGATTAGTTTGTGTTTGCTCTTTGGTTTTTTAGGAGTGTTGGTGGCCAAGTAATGGCCCTGGTTAATGTAGGCATTTATACACACGTGCTTCTCGATCTCCAAACATATGATTTCATGTAAATTTAGATAACTCAATGTTCACATAACGACCCAAGAAAAGGTCTCCCTTCAAATGTAGCTTCAAAACAAGTCTCAAGGCTAACATAAACCAAAGCCAACATACTAACAATTACAGACCACACCACTCGACTAAACAAATACAACACAAAAGACATTCGATGTGTACACCAAAAAGAAAACTTGGGTAATAAAATAAATGTTTTAATAACACATGTGGGTGTCTACCAACTGTAGCGTACAAAAAATATATTACAATATATAATAGAATGAACTAAATTGCCAATGTAACATTTGTGTTGCAAAGAGCAACATACTTTAATTTTATTTAGATAAACATATTTTATGTGTTTAAAAAATTTTTTTGAGGTTTTCACTAAAACAAGTCTTTTTTGTAAACATTTGTGTTTTTTTTTGTTACCAAAAACAACAAGTCTTTTTTGTAAACATTTTTGGTTTTGTTTGTTACCAAAAACAACAAGTCTTTTTTGGTTTTGTTTGTTACCAAAAACAACAAGTCTTTTTTGTAAACATTTTTGGTTTTGTTTGTTACCAAAAACAACAAGTCTTTTTTGTAAACATTTTTGGTTTTGTTTGTTACCAAAAACAACAAGTCTTTTTTGTAAACATTTTTGGTTTTGTTTGTTACCAAAAACAACAAGGCTTTTTTGTAAACATTTTTGGTTTTGTTTGTTACCAAAAACAACAAGGCTTTTTTGTAAACATTTTTGGTTTTGTTTGTTACCAAAAACAACAAGTCTTTTTTGTAAACATTTTTGGTTTTGTTTGTTACCAAAAACAACAAGGCTTTTTTGTAAACATTTTTGGTTTTGTTTGTTACCAAAAACAACAAGTCTTTTTTGTAAACATTTTTGGTTTTGTTTGTTACCAAAAACAACAAGGCTTTTTTGTAAACATTTTTGGTTTTGTTTGTTACCAAAAACAACAAGGCTTTTTTGTAAACATTTTTGGTTTTGTTTGTTACCAAAAACAACAAGTCTTTTTTGTAAACATTTTTGGTTTAGTTTGTTACCAAAAACAACAACCCCAAAAAAAGGGTTTTTTTTTAATTTTTATATTTTTTTTGGTTGCCAAAAACAAGGCTTTTTTTTTTTTTTTTGGGTCCCAAAAAAAGGGTTTTTTTTTAATTTTTATATTTTTTTTGGTTGCCAAAAACAAGGCTTTTTTTATTTTTTTTTTTTTGGGGTCCCAAAAAAAAGGGTTTTTAATTTTTTTTTTTAATTATAATTTTTTTTTTAAGGGAGAAATGTCACATTGCTGGGTACAATAACAAAACCAATTAAAAAAAACTATGATCTTTTTAACGGGGTGACATTCCTCACAAATGGCTCCTTTGGGTCTGGAGCAACCCCCGAAATGTTTTCTAAAACTAGAATTCGGTCAATACACCATGTCACATACTCCAAAAGGTCCTCATAGGTGAGGTGGGTGTGCCCTGGGTAGAAAAAGACATAACAATTAGTTTTAGCCAAAATGATCCAAACAACGATTGTGGTGAGGAGTAGAAGGAATATTGCTCACTAATGACCCAGACATAATCTCGGAGGTAGGAGTCCAGGACAACCTGGGCTCTAGCGATCACAGGATGATCACATTTAGTGTAAATAACAACATAACAAGACAAGTGGGGAACATAAGAACCCTAAACTTCAGAAGGGCAAACTTTCCAAAATTGTACTCAATGATGGAAAAGGTAAACTGGGACCAAACCCTGGGATCCCTGACCACAGAGGAAAAATGGGAATGCTTTAGGAACATATTAGGCAAAGGCATCTTGCAGAGCATTCCTATGGGAAATAAATTTAGAAGAGACAAAGCCAAACCTGGCTGGCTAAACTGTAGCGTCATAAAACTTATTAGGGGGAAAAAATTGGCCTTCAAGAAGTATAAATCAGAGGGCACAGTATCGGCTTTCGAGCAATACAAGGAGGCAAATAAGAAAAGTAAACAAGAAATCAAGATGGCTAAAATCAACTTTGAGAGACAAATAGCGGAGGATAGTAAAAAAAACCCAAAGAAATTCTTTAAATATATCAACAGCAAAAAAACTAAGGCAGAGCATATTGCACACATAATTAACAATGATGGGAGGATGGTTACAGAGGACACTGAAAAAGCAACCGTGCTAAATGCTTTTTTCTCGTCAGTCTTTACACAGGAAAAGGAGGGGTACACTGACCATGACTGTATGGTTAGTAGTAATAAACAGGACTTGCCACCATGGCTAACAGAGGGGGAAATCAGGGAAAGGCTGGATAAACTTAACACAAACAAATCACCAGGACCGGATGGCATACATCCGAGAGTACTCAAGGAACTCAGTAAAGTTATATCGAGACCACTGTTCCTGATCTTTGCTGACAGTATTAGGACAGGAGATGTACCAGGGGATTGGAAGAAAGCTAACGTGATTCCAATATTCAAAAAGGGCCAGAGGCATATCCCGGGAAATTATAGGCCTGTCAGTTTGACATCAGTAGTATGTAAACTTCTGGAGGGGATGATAAGGGACTATATTGTAGAGTTTGCTAAGGACAACAACATCATCAGCAGTAATCAGCACGGGTTTACAAATGGGCGTTCTTGTCAAACCAATCTCCTTACATTCTACGAGGAGGTGAGCTGTGAGCTAGATAGGGGCAGACCAGTAGATGTGGTGTACTTAGATTTCGCTAAGGCGTTTGATACAGTTCCCCACAAGCGCTTAATTTATAAAATAAGGTCTGCAGGTATCGATAGCAGGGTTTGCTCTTGGATACGGAACTGGCTAAAAAGGCGGGTCCAAAGGGTAGTAATAAACAGCGCATACTCAGACTGGTCTGAGGTGGTAAGCGGGGTCCCCCAAGGCTCAGTCCTGGGACCAACCTTGTTCAATTTATTCATAAACAACATTGAGGTCGGGATCAGTAGTTCGATATCAGTTTTTGCAGATGACACAAAATTGGGCAGGGCAATAACTTCACAACATGAAGCAGATATCCTGCAGAATGACCTGGACAAAATAACAGAGTGGGCAACGACATGGCAAATGAGGTTTAACGTGGAGAAGTGTAAGGTTTTGCACTTGGGGACTAAAAACATAAAATCACAATACACGTTAGGAGGGGAGCCCTTGGGGGAATCAAAAATGGAGAAGGATCTGGGAGTATTGGTGGATGATAGATTAGGAAACAGCATGCAATGTCAAGCGGCAGCTTCCAAAGCCAACAGAATATTAGCATGCATAAAGAAAGGGATGCATTCCAGAGATAAGACTATAATCCTTCCACTTTATAAAACTCTGGTCCGACCGCATCTGGAGTATTCCGTCCAGTTCTGGTCGCCAGTCCTCAGGAGGGATGTGTTGGAGCTGGAGAGAGTCCAGAGAAGGGCAACTAAACTAATTAGGGGATTGGAGGACCTTGACTATGAAGAGCGTCTACAATCGCTCGATTTATTCTCCCTGGAGAAGAGACGTCTGAGGGGGGACATGATAGCAATTTATAAATATCTTAATGGGGATCCCAGCTTAGAAAAAAAGCTGTTCATTCGAAGGGATTGCATGAGGACTCGAGGGCATACAATGCGATTAGAGGAGAAGCGTTTTAACCTCAGGCAACGCGGGGGGTTCTTTACTGTTAGGGCAACAAGATTGTGGAATTCTCTACCACAAGAGGTGGTTTCTGCGGGTAGTATGGTGGCTTTCAAAAGACTCTTAGACTTACATCTCAAGGATCAGAACATTCAGGGGTATGGGAGATGATTACAGCCACACATGCCTACACAGGTTGAACTGGATGGACTATTGTCTTTATTCAACCTCACCTACTATGTAACTATGTAACTATGTAACTATGAATAAGATCTATCAATGGGGTATGTCAGTCGCCAGAGGTCTTGAAGCTGGAGACTGTCAGCAAAGTTAGCAAGGAGGGAAGGGGCGACATCCGTCGGGTGGTGTGATTTGGGAATGGGAGTCGACCTATCCATGAGGGGGTCCATCACTGCATTTAGGTCACCCCCCAGTAGAAGAGGTAAGTGGACATGAGGGGCCAGGAGGCCTGTCAACTGCTGGAAAAAGGATACGGACGGGGGGGTGGGGGCATAGACATTAGCTAAGATCACTAATCCAGAGTGTAGAGTCAGTTGGAGGATCAGCAGTCGACCCTCGTCATCTGAATGTAACTGTGAAATGTCGATGGTGACCCGCTTGTGGACTAGGATCAGTACACCAGCTTTACCCTTGGGGGATGGAGAACCGTATACCCGACCCACCCATAACTTTTTCATACGATCTATGTCAGACTGGGACAGGTGTGACTCTTGGAGGAGAGCTATGTCGGTGTTTAATCTGCGCAAGTGCCGCAGTATGGCCATGCGTTTATTGGGAGAGCGCAAACCCTTCACATTCCACGAGGTTATGCGCAAGTCAAGGTGGGCGCAGCAGGAGGATTAGGAGCTTGCACAAAGGTAGTGAAGTAGGAAGTGAAGCGTGGGTCACTCGGACTGGGAGTACAGGGAAAGTGCAGGGAGGCACAGGGACGGCATGAAGGAAGGGGATAACCAGGGGAGACGGGCCGTACCGTTCCCACTCTAGCCAGGCTAGTGGGGGAAGGGACGAGACATACAAAAAAACAAAGAAAGCAGTGTAACGTATCATAAGGAATGCGGACTTCGCTTTTTTCCGTATGGAAACATACCTCCGACAGCGTTACCGAGTAGTGGCTGGGCCCGCCCGCTCTGAGGTGAGATGAGACGTGCTGCAGAGAATAGTGCAGATCATTCGCCAGGCATGGCATCCCGCTGGGGGTGACGGGGAGGCATCAGTACATCGGTAAGGCTGTGGGTAGGGGGATAACAGGTAAAGCATTATAAACAATTTCTACCGTAACATTGGCAAGTAAGCAGAGGTCATCATATATGCACTCAAGTGAGGCGCATCAGAGGGCTAAAAGGAGAGTCAGAAAGCCAGTCAAACAGTGGATCCAGGAGTATAGATTGGCTTGGTGTAAGCAGTAGGACAGCTCACTGCTACAGAGACAGGCTAACATTGCTTAGCAAGTAGAAACAAAAGGGAAAGTCAGCGGCGTCTGTCTCTGTGTGAGGAGTTGGAGGAGAAGCGACCCCTCTTAGGAGGTACCTTGCGGGGACTGCGAAGATCTCTATGAGGGGGCGAAGCAGACGATGCCGCAGGGGGTAATGTATCCATCGAAAGATGAAGGTGGGTTTGTATGTATTCCGTGGCATCTTCCGGAAGGGAGAAGGCTTTTGTTTCGCCAAACTGATCCGTGAACCTAAGTGTGGCTGGATATGCTAGGGTAAACTTTAGGCCTTTTTGGAACAAGGCATTACAAGCTGGTTGAAATGCTTTGCGACGACGTGCCACTTCTTGTGAATAGTCCGCGAATAATAACAACTTATTGCCATCCAGGACCAATGACTTGGCATTCTTGAAGGAGTGGAGTATGGATAGCCTGTCAGCATAGTTCAAGTAGCGGACAATGACAGGTCGTGGGGTCTTACAATCATTGGAGGGCGCTCCCAAGCGGTGTGCTCGTTCAACAGTGCATGGGGCTGGAAGACCAAGAGCTTGGGGGATACGATTGGAGCAAATGTCAGGAAGGTGACACGCATTAAATGATTACGGCAGACCAATGACACGTAAATTGTTCCTACGAGACCTGTTCTCAAGGTCATCGATTTTCTCCAGTAAGTACTGCTGGGTTTGTGCAGTCTTAGTTTCGTTGGCAAAAGTGGATTGGATCTCCTCTTCCAGGTCGGAGACTCTGGATTCCACCTCCGTCAGTCGTTTGGCTTGGTCACCCAGCTCCTTCCTCAGCTGGGTGATCCCCGCAGTCACCGCCCGTTCCACCGCCTCAGTGATGGTGGGGGTGAGTATGGCAGCCACCGCTCGTGCCATGAGCTGGTACTGAGGGTCAGCAGCTAGTTGCGGCGGGAGAGCTGAGTGCTGTGGATCCGCGCCATCCACTACAGGTGCGGCGGCCATATTGCCTGAGGGCTGGGGAGCGGCCTGGAGCTGCGGATCAGGAGGCAGCACGGCCGGATTGCCGGAGGCTCCGTGGACAACGAACCGGTCCATCGATGCAGGGTGATGCAAGGAGACTCACCGGCACTAGAGGGGGCGATGAGGGCCGTCAGCGAGCGGTGTAAGCGGGTTTTGTAAGCGGGGTTCGTCGGAGCCGCTGCGCTCACTCCCTCTCCATACGGCGCCGGAACCGGAAGTTACAACGATTGTAATTAATGTGCCTCAACAAATATGCTTAGGAGTCTATTGTTTGGCTTTTATCAACACTCTGAAGCAAATATGCTAAATTGCTGTTGTAAACCTTGAACTCAAACTTTCACAGCAAATTGGTCAAAAGGTTACATAAGATGGCTTGGAATGTTAGTAGCAGTTCCACCAAAGCTAAGTAAAAGGCTTTTCTTCATGTCAACACAAGCAATCATTTAGAAGAATGTAAGGTGTTTTGGGTTCAATTGGTCAACACGATACATGTGCACACATTTATCTCTATCACCATTGGAGTTTGTGTAGCGTTCTCTCTCCCTCTTACTGTCTATAGATTGAACCTGACACATAGTAGAGACTTACCCTTTGGAATTCGGAGGGCCAGTTCTGGCCGGAGGAGATATGTCTGCTCCCCTTTATGTTTTTCCGCCATCCCAGCTGTGTTAAGAGAAAATAAAAAATGTATCTAAAAATCGAATCACGCTAACTGTAGGTTACGCAGTCATGAAAACGCTCTAACACCCACTCATTACCCCTCCACATTTCCCTGACAGTTAGATTTAGACTTTGATATGGTGGTGATGCAGATTTGTACAGTGCAAGCGTCATTCTACTGGGTGAAGCTTGTAGCGTTAAGGATACGTACTCCCTGCTTTGGTGCTGATTGTGTTTTTCGGATGTTTTTTGTGCCTCAGCCCTGCCTGTTCTAAGTGTTGGAAACATATCATTTTGGGAGGGCTGCGGAAAACTAATCAGGTTAGACTTACACTCTCTAGGTTTTTGGGGACAAGAGAAATAACAATCCTCCTTTTTACATGGCCCCTGTACACACCTCTAGGCACCTCCCTCCTGTTGTTTGACCCCACAGCAGGCAGCTTGCTATGGAGGCACATGAGATGAAGCCAAGCACCCTGTGCCTGTTCAGGCACTAGGCTGTGAGCCAGCCTTGCCCCCCTCCCTTCCAATGGTCTCAATGATTAGGAGTGACAGCATCAGGAGGCAATATTGGCATGCTGTCACCTCAGTTAAGGAGGAGGGGGAGTCTGTTCCAGACAAGTATTAGTGCAAAAATTTGGACCGTAAAAAATGGTCCCAGTAAGTCTTAGGGGGAATATGCACACCTATCACTTGGAATACTAATGCATAGAATGCATTCACATAAAGAACCTGCTGCCTTTAGAACAACTTGAAGCCTGAGCGGGGACATACACAGTTAGCATTTCTCCACTTACTAAGTAGACACATTACTGGAAAAGCACACAACTTACCATCATCAGGTTTTTTTTGGGCCCCTGAAGTGGATGGCGTGGCTGGCTCTGGAGAAACTGCACAAAAAGAACACAAATTGTGAACTGGAATGTGGTACATTACCGAGGAAGAGTATTTATGAAAGATTGACAAACACACATTTTCAGTGTTGACTAAATCAGGACATGATTAAATTACAATGTCCACAAAAAATTTACAAGTACAAAGCACACCATTTCCAATGTAGAGAAACTAACACCAATTTAGAATAGGGTGGCTTGAGATAACTTACAAAAGATAACATGTCCTGTAAAGCTCCCCAAAACCACCTTTCAAACATGAAGGTTAAGCAAGAGTGTTTCATGACCAACCTTCCTGTCACATATAGCAAAACTACACTTGCTTAGACTCCAACTTAGATTATCCTAGATACACATCATCCTAGCACACACAATTCATGTGAGAATCTAATTTTAGGTACTTACAGACTAGTTCAGGGGAGCCTGGAGTGGGGGAGGATGGGGGAGACCCTACATGGGGGGATGGTGTCCCTTCATGGGGGGATGGCGTCGTATCTCCTAGAAACACAAAGACACAAATACAATCCTTGAACCAAAGCTATTTGATAAAGGCACACAGAAAGTAGTTGGGAAACATTGAAGGTAGTAGTTACTTTGGACTGGGTAAGCAGCGGCCCCTCTTCCCCAGTCCTCCACAACTAACATCCTCAATGTCAGCTGCTACATAACCCCAATGGCAAAATATAGATATTACAGCCCTTAGATTTCCCAGGACACATTGAACACACAAACACATGTAGAATACTTACTTCCCATTTGAGGAGAGCCCAGGTCCTCATCCGGTTCAGACCAATTGGCCTCTTCTTGGGCAACAATGTCTTCCTGGCCCGGATCCAGGCGACTTGGCCCTGCCTGAGGCTCCTCTCTTGCTGAAGTTACATCAACCACAAAAGAAAACAAAACAAACAATCATTCCTCCAAGTTCGACCTAATACACAACACACCAGCACATCCACATTACTTACAGTGGGCCTGAGAAGGCTGAGCCTCCACATCCTGATCACTGGTTTCTAAAATAAAAGAAAAACATTATATATTATTTATGGACACAAATAGGCAGTAACCTCTCATCATGCTAGCACCATACTCAATGCCCCTACAATTCAGAACATAGAAGTGCACTTACACCAATGAGATGCATTGACCATGTTTTAAAACAGGAGGGCACCATGCAAATTAAGCGGGCGCCTAAGGCCTCGCACCTACAGGGGCCTTGCGGCCAGTGGCGGAGCACCAACATTTCGAAGGGCGCAGTCAGGGAAATCTCCCAAGTAAAAGATTGCTTTCAATCCTCGGATCAAAAAGTTGCAGCAGTGTGCTGCAGTCCCTTCACTGCGTCTGCCAGGTGTCTGTTGTCCGCTGACACTTACTCCTCCTTCTCTGCCTGGGGATTGGCCGTCTGATCATGTTATCCTAAGATGTGGAGGAATCGGTAGGTGTGTACCTGCACCAGTAGGAAGTGACTGGCCGGTCAACTCACTCTGCTATCATCAGTTGTTGCTCTGGGAGGAGAGCTCCGCCCTGGACCCGGAACATACAGGTAACCAGGCCCAGACTTGATATTTTGCAGGCTGGTCATAGATTTGTTGTGTCCACTATGCAAAGGGGTTGAGTAGCCCCAGGGAAGTTGGAAGAGTCTGAAAATGGTTGGTGGAGGAGAAGAAGGCCCTGGGTGGCTGGGGGACAAGGAGCGGGCCCCTGGGGGTTTTCTAGAGGAGGAAAGATCCACAATGACGCCAGAGTCAATTGCCAAGGAAGAGAGTGGAGCTGAGCAAGTCCTGCCTATCTGACATGAAAGCCAAACATGGTGTAGATGGAGCCCTTTGCCCTACACAATGACAGCACCGGAGGTGGAAGGTGAGTGGTAGCGGGTATTTGACATTATAGAGCATATGGACTCTGTCCATTATTGGTAGTTTTGTTTGGAGTTGTCCTTTAGATGTTTAACTGTGTTGTTTTTGACCCGAGCTGTGAGGGACTGAGGTATGACAGCCCACTATGCTGAGACTTATAGTGCCCTAGAATGTTGAGGACTGAGGAATCCTTAGTCACTAACAGAGGGCACTACAAGTCTTAGCATAGCAGGCAGTATTTCCTCATTCCCCTACAGAGAGCATTACAAGTCCAAGCAGGTAGCCTTCTGCAGTGGGACTTGTTGTGCCCTTGACTGTGGTGGACTGAGGAAGGGAAGTGTAAGAGGGTCTCTGTAAGCTCAGATTTATGGGGGAGTTTTGGGGACCACAGAGTTCCCTTTTACACCAGAGTCCACAGCTTCCCCCCTCAAATAATGGTTCCCAGAACTTTCCTTACATCAGAGTCTCCACACTTCCCTCTTACAGTGTAGTAAGTCTGGAGACTCCGATGTAAAGGGGGCTCTGTAAAATGTGATTAGAGATTTGAAATTTCTACCATTTTTATTTTCTACTTACGATCCACAATTTTCAGCTGCTCAAATGGCTCGCTGCCTCGTAAGGCATATTGGAGTGTGGCCGTCCTCCTCCTCCCCTTCTTCACCAAAAGCACAAGAGGGTGCCGGCCGTCCGCTTTGGCTAGAAGCAGAAGAAAAAAAAGAAACATAAAAAATATGAATATACATAGTAGTATTAAAGGTTGTGAAGAGACACTTGATGGAGGTAGGAAAGGTAGGAGCGAGAGGGAGGGGGGGGGGGGTGTGTTGGTATTAGTGTTGTTGCATAGCTAAACACATGTCCACCTACCCAAAAAATTGTAACCTATCTGGTCACATGTAATGTATATTTTTACTTACCGGAGATTTGCTCCACAGCCTTTAGCAGGAGCCTGGGTGAGCGCCTTTTGGCATCACTCCAGGCCCGCTGCAGATCCACCATATCAGCCTGGAACTGAAATCTCCGCAGCACACATCATCTTGTGCTTTTGGTGAAGATGCATATTAATGCTATCATACCCCCAGAGGAGGAGGAGCTGTGGAAAGAGCAGTGTATGTTTGAGTCCAAGTATGTCCAAAATAGTACAGTCTTCAAATAACATGCTAGGTCGTCTTTGAGATATTGTAGAACAAAGAATTCCATTTCTGGTGATACATATACATCAATGTCCAAATCTACCTCCATGACATAGGTTGCCCCACACTGGTGATTTCCTCTACATGATATAGCCATTTTCTCAATTGGCCTTTCATGACACAACCAGGGCCACCATCAGGGGGGGACAGGCAGTCACTGTATTTACAACCTTATTGCTGTCCATTTAGCAGGGTGCAAGTAACTTTACACACATGTAGCATAGGTATCAACTTTTGTCACCATGTTAAGAGGACAGCAGTATGGGTAGCACTACAGTGACTGTTATTAGTCCAGGCTCACTAAACTAGCCAATGCTTGGAAAAGCAAGCCATGCAGATTGCTTTTCAGGTCCCTTTTAACATGAGCTGTCTGATTGGGTGTGGCTGTTAATTTTTGACGCAGACCTGATAAGCCCCTCAATTCTCCTTTATGGAGTGTTATATGTAAATGGGATTGCTTCATTTGAGATGCAGATTTAAACTATGTATGGCCAGGCTGAAGGTACCCAAGTGGATTGCTCGATCACCTGGAGGACAACGTACAACCAGTCTGTCAGATTTTACACACACTTATCGCTAGCATCTCTTGTAGCCACTAGCAATAATCACTGTGTTTTCCTGGCAGGGGCAGCACCGGGTGAACACAATGGCTCCGCAGGAGGGTTTCCCCTGTCTGTGTTGATGGTGGAATCAAGGCAAAATGTTTTTCCTGCAAGCCACGGGACAAACAAAGATAGTTTTGTAATTAATCCATGATTTTGCCAAAATGGAAAAAAAAAATGTTTGCTTTGTATATTCTTAAGTTTGCTACATAACTAGAACATGTAACAGTGTTATATCATTGCATGAGATTTCCCCTCACTTCCTGTCTTGGTGTCACCACGACAGGAAATGAGGGAATCTCCCGTGGGGATATAGCCAGCAATTCTTTCCTTTTATATATACTATGGACATTATAAGGCAACAATTGCAAGCTATTTCCCCACAGTGATATTCCCCTCACTTCCTGTCTTGGTGACACTAAGACAGGAAGTGAGGGGAAATCTCATGCAATGATATCACCCTATTAGAAATTGGAGTTCCGTCTAAAAAGTATACATAAAGTAAGCACTTGGTTTCCAAAGTGGCAAAATTATGGAGGAGTTAAAACCCCATAGTGTGATCGGGGAATCTGACGGTGTGCTCCTACACTCCTCTATGTGTCTGTTCATTATGCTGTGCTGAATTATCCTTGATTCGCAATTCCTGCAAGAGTTGCACATGGTATGTGGGAGATGCGAATTTAAGGTGGCATAATTATCCACACAATCACACATAATCCTTTTTAAAGGTCCCCAGCAGAATTTGATGGCATAGTGGTTCACAGCAGTGCCATCAAATTCCAGTTAGATCTGTAAATTAACAAAGCAATGTGATCTGGGGGTGTATTTAACTTGCAATGGACACCCCCATTCATTATCATATGGCAGTGTGAGATGGGTGTGTTGGGAATGTGATCCATTAAGAAAAGTGATTATACACTCATGTGTTTCTTTTAGAGGTGATTTGTTCAAGGCAATCCTTTGAAGACATGACCATTCCAGATTTTTGGGATCACTGATTCCATCTCAGGTGAACCAATTAGCTGCTGTGTGCAGATCCAGCTTATGATGGTAAGAGTGTCAGACAAGACAAACGGTGCCGAGCTTGCAGTGTGTATGGATGTATGTAAGGCAATAATTTTTGGCATTATGCATTTAGGGAATATAATGTTTCTAATCTTGCATATATGAAAAGGGTCAATACATTTGTCTTTATCTAGACAGATTCCAAAGCGTCAGAGCAATCTGTCACAGATAATTGTGTTTCATTTTGTGTAAACGTTGAAACTAATCAAATCTATCTATCTATATACAGGCATAGCCCACTTTAAGTACACAATGGGACCAGGGCATGTATGTAAACTGAAAATGTACTTAAAGTGAAGCAATCCCTTTTTTCTTTTCTCAATGCATGAAAATACACCAGCTCCATTGTAAATTTTGGCCACATTGACATAGCCTTACTCCGAAACCATGTGGGAGCATGTTAAGGGGATCCAGGACTATGACATGATAGATTACCTAGGCAAGCTGCCCAGCCACAAAATGGATATGGTGTAGTCCTGGGTACCCTCTCGTTGCTCCCTAAGTTTGTTATCCCTGTCACTTATGGTTTGTGAGCAGTGTCATGGCAAGCTGAACAAGCTGTGTCCTTACTCACGATTGTATATAAAGTGAGTGTACTTAAAGCAGGGTATGCCTATCTATATCTATATAGAAAGTTCAGAGATGTGAACCTGTTCCCTATTATATACACTAATATATGGTATATAACATATTCTATAATGTATATATTGTATATAATGTATATATTGTATATAATGTATACATAGTATATATATTGTCTCGAATATATATATTTTCTATAATATATATTTTGTGTGTGTGTATACATACATACACACATATATATATATATATATATATATATATATATATATATATATATATATATATATATATATACATATACATACATATACACATACATATACACATACATATACACATACATATATATACACATACATATATATATACACATACATATATATACACACATACATATATATATATATATATACACATACATATATACACATACATATATACACATACACATACATATATACACATACATACATATATATATACATATATACATACATATATATATATATATATATATATATATATATATACATAATATATATATATATATATATATATATATATATATATATATATATATATATATATAGGGAACAGGTTCACATCTAGGAAGTTTCTATAACAGGAAGCTTCTAGATCACGTCTAATAGGCAGAAAGTGCATGCGCAGATCAGCAGACCAAAAGTTTCTTGCACACCCGCTAGATAAGCGACCCACCCACCATCCCGCACATTCACACCCCCTCCTTACCTTACACACAAATGCCACAATTTCGGACGTGTAGAGCGCAGGAGCCATGATTGCGAGAGGGCCTGGACAATTTCCGGAAACGTGTGCACGCACTAAAAGTTTCGTTTCCGGTTTCATGTATAAATGTGAGAATGCGGGTTTGTATATTCGCGAATTCGCGAATAGTCACCATACACAACCATTAAGCATATTTAACTTAGAAAAAGAAATACAAATACATACATTTGTGGACACCAGAAAACTTTATTTAGACACATGAAGACATTTGTAAAAAAGATTGTAAACATGCTGTTTAATACACAAATACACAGCTCAAACATTTCACATGACATATTTTTGGCACAGTCTCCACAGTATCCCATTGAAGCCACAGATTTGTATTTTTCAAACAAAAACAACCTTTGTACAACATTTAGACCATATACATCGACAAAGAGCCCATAATCAACAGATGCATGTGCAGATTGACAGAATTATGTTAACAGCAATAAATACTTACAGAGAGTCAACACACAACACAGCCAAATCTCACCTCCATAAATAACAAAGGGCCACAAATGTGAACCATAAAGCATGTGACACACAAATATATTGGACCTCTTCGTAGGTCAAATCTTTCCTGATGTCTGAGTGAGCTATATATAATCCAAGCAAACACACACCCAGAATGGTAACGCCCAGTCCAAAAATTAACTGTGTGTGTCCTGTGTGTTTTGGAGCATGCTCAGTTGCCAAAACAAGGGAAATAGAAATGAGGAGGAGGAGAGAGACCTAAACTGCCCAAATCCATGTATGTATGTATGTAGGTGTGTATAGTATATGTGAATTGATAAAATTCTCTCTTCAAGTTTGCTAGTCATTATTTAGAATGTTTAGATATAGGAATACATACATATATATACAATTACATGAGAGAGCGAGAGAGAGAGAAATATATATTTAGGGAAACAATTGAAACACACCTTTTGGGATTTGGGAAGTGAGATTGTGACGATTGAACAGATATGTAAGCCAACAATCTGACTCATCACTCATGAACATCCCTAAATTTGGCGTGGCAATTATATCAGGCGTTCTTATGTGCGTTTTGGCTGGCGTTTTCACAGGCGTTTTGACATGCATTTTTTGGGCAGGCATTGTTATATGAAATCACCTAAAAAAGCCCCACAAACAGACCACAAACACCTACATGTGAACGTAGCCCGTTTGGGGGCGTTTGAGGGGGATTTGTCCAGCTCAAGGATCAACTCCCAAAACAGGCAAAAAATCCAATCCTATTCAGTTCAATGGCCCCTGTTCCCATGTGAGCATTTTGCCGGCATGAGGAAAACACCCAAGGCTCATTGAGAAATAGCACAATGATTAGGGAATCTGCCTTCCTGAAGTAGGTTTGTAAGTTCAAATCCGGAAGGAGCCCTCTGTATGGGCAACACTTGGATATCTCCAATTCTCCAAATGTTGACATCATTAATTTTGTTCATGTTTGAAAAAGGCATGTGTATCAGCAAACTTTTAATCTAAAGACATGAACAAAATACAAAAGATGCCAGTCAATATGTAGCAATATTGTGAGCTAAAGCTCTATTTGTTTGTTGGGCATACTTTGCTAATTAGCCAAGTATGAGATATATATATATATATACCTTCAGTTAAATGTGTAGTAAAATGGTAACACTTGGCCATACCCATATGGAAGAAAATGTAGTATTTGCAATATATTTATAAAAAAATTCTTTGGAAACACATAAAATATTGTCAAAATTGTGACATTTCCTTGATATGTGTGAAATGCTAATAATCTTTCTTTGAAATATGTTTTACATCTATTTTTTTTCTATCTGACGACCAATTCCCCAATGTAATATTTTGTGGGTTTTTTCAGATAATGTGGAGGTTCTATATAAACACTGTAGATTTGACTGCTATGATTTCTGAGTTAGCAGGAAAGGTGTATGGAATGTGATGGTGTTTACTAAGGGATCCCTTGTTGGAAGTGTGCATGTTTTTCCAATTCCGCCGGTTTTTGCCATTTTCTATGGGCGAGACAGCGGATTTCCAAGCGGTATTCAAAAAAAATTTGACCCAAAATCGCGCTGGCGAAATTTTTTGAGCCTATTTGGCGTTGCGCATGTGCACATTCGCGCGTTCGCAGCTCGAGGCTGGAGGAGCTGTTTAACCTTTCTACACTTTCGCAGATATCTCTCTTTCTAAGTCAGTTTTTGACATTTTTTAAACGCAAGTCATCTCCAAATTGACTTCCACACCTTCCACAGTGATTTGGGATTTTTGGGGGTACAGGGGAAAATTTGGCTAAACTTTAGTCGAGCTTTTAGCTGGCGTGGTTTTAAGTCGCGCTCTGACCATATTGCATCTTAATGAATCTCACACTAGGCGCTATTTTCCGCCCGCCGTTCTTTGAATGCCAATTTCAGACTTAAATAATCGCCGGTTCGCAAAATCCCGCCGAAACGCCAATTCGCCGTACTATGAATCAGGCCCTGAGTGTATAATACTCACCCACCCACTGACAGTACCCCTCATCCAACCAGGGTATTATGCTATATAATTCCAGCTATTGTATCTTAAACGCTTCTATAGTAGAAGCCTGTTTAACATAAGAACTAGTAAATATATGTCTTTAGATGAACACGCTGTTATTTGATCGGTGTAATCTATAGTGATCCCTATAGGCATTTTGTACTTTCCAACTCATTTTCTATTCTGACAATTTTGTTATCTGTTATATGTTCCAGTTCTGTACACGTTTTCTATGAAAATCAATAAAAATTATTGAAAGAACAAATGGGCCCAGCCCGCACCCCCTACATAATTTGAAAATGTCAGCAGCATTGACCCGCTGGGATTAATTTCACTGCCAGCCCTGGTCCCCTACCCCCATGCCCCCCCCCTCCCTCGCGTGGCACTGGGTGGTGGGGGAATGGGATGGAATGAGATAAGTGGCAGTGGTGGTGGTGGGGGGATGGGATGAGTGGCAGTGGTGGTGGTGGGGGGATGGGATGAGTGACAGTGGTGGTGGTGGGGGGGGATGGGATGAGTGGCAGCAGTGAGGGGGAGATGGTATCAGTAGCAGTGGTGGTGGGGGGATGGGATGAGTGGTAGTGGTGAATGGAGCATGGGATAAGTGGCAAGGGTGGTGGTTGGGGGGATTGAATGGGATGAGTGGTAGCAGTGGTGGGGGGGTGGGATCAGTGGCAGCAGTGGTGGTGGTATGGGGGCATTAGTGGCAGCAGTGGTGGTGGTATGGGGGGTGAAATAGGATGAGTGGTAGCAGTGATGGGGGAATGGGATCAGTGGCAGCAGTGGTGCTTGTGTGTGGGGGATGGGGTCAGTGGCAGCAGTGGTGCTGGTGTGGGGGGGGATCAGTGGCAGCAGTGGTGCTGGTGTAGGGGGAGTATGTGGCAACCATAGTGGTGGTATGGGGGGAATCAGTCGCAGCCATGGTGGAGGTAGGGGGGAATCAGTGGCAGCAGTGATGGTGGTGTGGGGGATTAGTGGCAGCAGTGGTGCTGATGTGGGGGGGATCAGTGGCAGCAGTGGTGCTGGTGTGGGGGAAGTCAGTGGCAGCAGGGATGGTGTTATGGGGGGATCAGTGGCAGCAGTGGTGGTGGTATGAGGGGGGATCAGTGGCAACAGTGGTGGTGGTATGGGGGGGTCAGTGGCCGCAGTGGTGGTGGTATGGGGGATCAGTGGCAGCATTGGTGGTGGTATGGGGGGATCAGTGGCAGCAGTAATACTGATATTGAGGGATGGAATCAGTGCCACTCACTTGTAGATCACTTGGTTCCCCCTCCTTGCCAGACCTGTGTATCTTCGGCTTTGTATTAATTGGTTTATTTACAGATAATTTGGTTTATTTACAGATAATGCAACCGTCACATTATACAAACTGGATACTTCACTGACAAATTAAAACGGTAGTAAACTCTTTTTAAAATGTCTGCCTACACATACCTCCCAACTTTTTGAAATAGGAACGAGGGACACCTATTAGGAAAAGTATGAAGGTATAGGACACACCTCCTGCCACGCCCCCTTAAAGGAGAATTAAGGAGAATTATACAAAATGAAATGATTTGTTAAACCCACAAGTGCTTTTTTCTACCACTACTATTCCTTTATACTGGCTTATGAAATTTACAAATGCAGCAATTAAGAAATTGGATGAAAGGTTTAGCACTGGGAAATACTTTGAAAGATAAAAAGTACATTTTATATACACAACTATATAGATCAGACCAACATGAGGGACAAATGAGGAGGAAAGAGGGACAGAGAGACTTTGTTCCAAATCAGGGACAGTCCCTTGAAATCAGGGACAGTTGGGAGCTTTGCCTACAGGTAAGCATGTAAAATGCCACTTAGGTCATAATCACATAGGCTCAATCCATTTACATCACTACACAGTGCGCTTTGCATTTGGGGCACACTGAGTGTACCGCTAATGCGGAGAGCACCATGCCATGATCGGGATTCCCATGTGCAAGAGTGGTGTCATTCCGGCCATTCTATTCAAACAGCTGGAGAGCGCGAAGAAGGAAGACCAGGTGAAGATGGAAGCATCTGTAGTGGTGACAGTGCAATGCTAGAGGGCTCCATTTTGAAAGTGTCTGTCATAATGTGTTTGTATATCATGCATACTAGCACATTATGACAATAACCTGCTGGGGACCCAATTTTTTTTTTTTAAGAATTACCTATCAATTTAAAATCCTTGGTCAGGTTTTATGTTATAAAGTAAACAAAAGTAAATCGAATGTATTAGGAATAAATCATAAAACAAAAGATAAATGATATTTGACAACTCAATTCCCTTCGATTTGGGCCCAATATAAAATAAGCTACCTATGAATTTTTTTTACTATACCCTCCTCATCATTTGCAGAAAACAGCAAACCTTTACCTAACAACTTTCAGGAAAATCCTAAATACGGTAATAATGACTAGGGAGATTGGCAGCATTTAAAATAACTCTCCCCCAAGTGTCATATATTTTTGTGATAAAGAGTAAATCCTCCTCCCATGAGTTACTTCATAGACATTAAAGTGATGCTAAATTCTATAAAAATAAATAAATAAATAAAATCTGTTAAAGTATGTATTCTCAACTCGGAAAAGTACCTTCTAGTACTCTCAGTCTTTTCTAAATTCATTTTTTTTTTTTTTTTTGCTGCTATGATCAGATATCCTATTAGAAGGTGGCTGTGTTCGTTCTCCACGGTCCTACTGTTGGTCCTGAACGTAGCCAATGACTCGATCCTGAGATGGCCTGAGGACTATGGACTATAAGATGTGTAGTGTGCATAGAGCAGTGCACATTACCACAAATATCCACACTGCTCATTCCAAATAACAGGCAGTGAGAGGGAAATGGAGAAGCTCAGGAGCTCACAGGGAACATTTTGAGGCAGAAAAACACATTAAGAAATAGTTTGAATAAAAATACATAGCAGCGCTATTAAGTAGTGGATGTGTATGGAATATTTTTGGAGAATCAGGATATCCTTTTATTGCCGCTTTAAGGCTTAACTGCACAGCACTTATGACAAAGTAAAAACCAAGGGCCACATTCATAGTGATAACAAATAAAAAACCCTAAGGAGTAGTGGGGACTCCTGATCCACAGTGTACAATTACTTTATAGCAACAATTCTAAAACAGAAAAAATCGAAAGTACCCCATCAAATGGTAAACCATCTGATAACATATAATTAGCCATAGTGGCCATAACTTTATGACCACCATCACATAACTTTAAGGGCTTATTCACACTTTCAGTGCAATGACCTGTGTATTTCTGCAGTGGATAAACGCAGGTCACTGCTAGAACATATAGAAAACAATTGTTGTCTATGTGCCCCCTTCATACCACAATGCAGGTGTGATGTGCAGTGCAGTGTGGAAACATGCAGCATGTCTGCATTTTTCCACAGTGCGCTGGTTGGCATTGCATGTCACCGCACTGCGGCACAACGCATCATGCCTAAGGAAAATTGACACCAGAGCACTAAAAGTTCCTAAAGAAGCAGAGCACAACTTAATCCGGGTGTTGCAGCCCTCTTTAGATCAGCTCATTAAAGGATTACTTTGCAGCTCTGGGGTGTCCTGTTACCATGCCCCGACTACTCTGGGCCCAACCCACAGCTGGCATTTTTTCGGGCACTAACTCCACCCATTATATCACTAGAGATGGGACTTCTTTAAAAGGGGAGCTAACACCTGCTTATAACTTCCCCCTACTGAGCCACAATAGCAATAGAGCCATTGGCAGGCTAGCTAACTGTACCTGCAAACACATAGTTACAATGTGGTGGTGGGGGATTTTAGGAGCTAAAACAGGTGGTGAGGAGGTGACATAATGTCTGCTCACTGCCTGTCAATCGACCTTTGAACAGTAGATCGCAAGTGTAAATGAGCCCTAAGACAGCAAAAAAGAGCAATGGAGAAGTGCATTATGCAGCAATCATCTACTCAAAGAGCTAACTGTAATTTGGCTGCATTAGGTTACTGCACTTTGCATATCCTGATCTTAATTAACCACTTAAACAAGGAGGTCTGATTTTTCCATCAGAAGCATTTAGACACTTTTAAACAATCATTTTTGCAGCTGTCATGCAATGTCATGTCTAATGTACACTGGATAGACTATCCATAGAGAAACAAGGACTATGCTAGAACAATAACAAGTGGCCAAAAATTTTCCAACTCAGCTTGTTAGCTTCCCAGAGGTGAGAGCTGTTCACATTGTATATGCGATTGAATAGCTTTTTTTTTTTAAGCCCAATTCTATATTAGGACTTCCAATTAAATTATTTATAACTCCACTGAATACGCTTTCTTCTAATTGAGGTTGCAGAGACCATACTGAAATAAAAGGCGGCTTTCTTACTTTATGCATCAATTACCTAAGTTCTGAAGTCTGCTAGCCATCAGTTATACAATACAGAACTGTGCATGGGTAAAGCGGGCTATGGTCTATATTGTTTTCCTGCAGGTACCTGGTATATAATTGAATGATCTCATGCTGTTACCAGGCATTGATGCCATTTCAAAGAATTTCTTGTTGAGAAGTTGCACAATCTCTGTAAAAAGCAATTTACTATGAAAAACTTGACTGAACTAATTTTAGAACTACATAATCTATTATAATTCATACTGGGAGCACAGCTGAATATTATGAAAGGTATTTTTGAATTTGTCCTTGGGGGTATAAGCCAGAGTGAAAAAAAAGGACACAATGTATAATGGTGTAGAAAATATACTTCAAATACAAGTGCTGTAAGTTTCAACTTAAAAACTAACCAAACTGTAATATACATTACATACAGTATATATAGATATATATATTGCATATACTGTGCAATAAAGACAAAATAAAATGAACATAAGAATATTAATAGAGACTAGTGTTACTAGTTACAGGTGTTGATGAATGACTGATATATTTTCATGTGTAGCTACAGCATTGCTACTTTGGGATACATCAGCACAGCTTTACACTAGATTGAGGATATTTTAGAATCTGTGTATTGGCACATTGAAGGGGATTTAGCAAAACTTGCACAGCAATGCGTTACATCAGCTGTATAAAATATAAAATCTGTTTCTTGAGGAGTAAATATCAGCTTTATTGTGTGAACATTTCCCAAACAAATACCATCAAGGAGGAGATTATCTTTAGTCTCTCAAAAGAACTTGTCTTTTCTCTTGTCACCTTTGTTAGTATGCTAGTTAGGAGGCCAGACAATAGGCTCCCTCCATGATTGGAATATGACTTTGATATGCTAAGGTGGCTGACTGTTTATCCAAATGTCCATGTGTGATATCAGGAGATAGGTTTACAAAACTTGGAGATCTTCAAAGCTAGCACACGTCTTCACAAATCAAAATAGCAAGGAGAGGTTGTATTTAATAGGAAATAATCATTGTTAGCAGTGTTCTTCAATCGTACATCAAAGGGAGCTTGAGGTCCACCGATCACTATCATGAGAACGATATGATTATGCAGTTTTGACAAATCAGAGATTCTTAAATGATAGCATGTGGAAGGATAAGAATTCAGGGGAAAAGATTGGAAAGGGGGACTTCAAAAGACCAAAGATGATTCTGCCAGAGGGAATTTTACCTGAAGATGACATTTAATCTACAGATAACCTGGTTTCTGCAATCACTTGTGTAACCTGGGACCCTGGTTGCCTACAGAGATCACGAACCTGCTATAACCCATCCTAAGTGACTTTTTAGTGTATCCCTATAGCATACAGACTATTGTCAATGCTCATTTGCTAAGAAGGTTAGATAGCATGTGCATGTGTGTTGTATGCATATTTGTAATATTCTGTATGTCTTGTTTTGTTTTCCTACAATTGTAAGTAGTTTGTATGTGCAGTATTCTTGTTTAGTAAAAGTACATTAATGCACTATAGGGTTTGCATTTCATTGCTTTACTGCAAAGTAACTGAAAAAGATACAATGAAATTAGGCAACCAATCAGCTTCTATCTTTCATTTTCAAAGCTTAAAGTGGAACTAAACTTTACGATACTTACCATTCTTCTTAACAGTCCAACGTACAGTACTTACTGTAATTTTAGGTAAATACCTTTCTTTCTGCTGTGTGTGAAGAGATACAGCCATGCATAGCACTGGATCGATTCAGAAAGTGTGGGAGGACAGCAATAGCAATCTGTAAAAGTTTATTTTTACTCTAATGCAAGGAATGCATAAACAACTTGCTTGCCCTTCTGGAGTGCAAAAGCTAGTGCAGCTCTGCATAGAAACCAATCAGCTTCCAGGTTTTTCGTCAAATCTTAATTGAACAAGTTAAAGTGTTACTAAACCCAGGACCCTGCATTCACTGGATCTGATCTCCCACAGTACACAGAACATGGAAATGCAATTATTTTAGTAAATATAAATTGCTAAATACCTTTTCTCATCAGAAGTTAGAGCAATCTTGTGACTTCTATCAGTGTCTGGTTAAAGCAAGTGAGAGGAGTTTTCATTCTCCTTTGACTGTCCTATGAAGCTGCATGACCCCTGACCCTCTGTTTGGACAGTGCTCATTGGCCCATTGCTGAACACATGCACCATCCAAAGAAAAATAAAAAAATGATTAACAAAAGTAGTTTCTGTACTGGCGACTTCCATGGACATATGTGCATGAACCCCACTCAGATGTCTGCGAAATTGCCCTCGAAGTTGGACTGAAACACCGGCTTGAAATTGTGCAAGTTCAGCTGAACTTGCACAATTTCAAAACGGTCTCAGTGTGAACCTGGGCCTAAATAGAATAAAACATACTACATCACAAACATTAGAGTTTTTCCATTGTAGCCAATTACCAGTAGTGAAAAATTGGACCGGTCACTAAGCCAAACATTTATTCTTGGCATCAGTCTCCAATTCTCCACAGTAATTTTGAAAATAGCTCAGATATTACATTCAGAATGAGTGCACTGCAGGCACAGAACTAGGAAGAGGAAATCTGAAAGTAGATGGAACAGAGCATATAAGATTACTGGAACACCCAGTGGACGGTCACAGCAGGTCCACAAAATGGGAATGTTAGTAGCTTCCCCTTCTCATAATTTCAAGCTATTATTTTAGGAATAAAGCCATCACCTTAAATTCCAATGTAGGGAATGAAATCTGCATTGAATAGTGTATCAAATGTGGGAGCAACAAAATGTATAATGAAGGTATACTGGACAGCCACTGAAAAATCTAGTGAATATTTAAAATGAACAGACACACCCAGAGCAGTTTTGATAAAAAGCATAAAACAAAACTTTACTGGACGTCAAAATACATAAAGCTTCTTAAACATAAAAGTTACCATAAACATTAACAGGATACAAACATACACTCCTATTCCCAATATCCCAAGGAAAGGTGAAATAATACTTAACTCTGGCAACAGCTTGCACTCAATATCTGGAACAGGACAACGAGGAGGATTTTTGCTGCATGCTTTCCTTCCACAGCTCCAAAAACGAACCTCTCTTCCCCCATGCTAGAGACTCTATTTTATAGTCCTGTAGATCAAAAACCACCCACAGGATGTAAATATTCCTGTTGACCACTTACAGGTTGTTTTGTGAGTGATGTCAGCAAGACATGGTTGCACCTCCCCCCAAAACCCCATGGTTAATTGGATATGCAGCAGCCATCTTTACACACGACATCAAAGCTCACTAAACCACCTGTGGGTGAAAGATATTATTACACATGTATGGGAACATTTGTCATGAATACGTAAAAAAAAATCCACAACTGAAACAAATAGACAATAGAAAAATAATGAATATTTTATGCACAGGGGTTAAACTATACAGTATGTGTATTATTTTTATTTTTTTTTTCAAACAGTGAGTTTATTAAAATCACAGTACAGTACAAGTGAAATTTGCAAATGATAAATACAACAAACAGTGCAAGTGCAGCAGCACAGGCATCAGATTTGCAGGGAGAAAAAGGGAAAATAACAATACGATATACGTATATAAAATACAGCTAGTAGGCACAAAATGTAACAAGGCAGTATGGGAGTAGGGAGCAGGAACAACAGAGTTAACATTATGCACCCGTGTCCGGACATTGCACCCATCTGTCCCATATCTTATTGAAGTATGTGCATTATTAAATTGGACAAAAAATTGGACTTTCTGTTTATCTAGCGTTCTCTCTTTTTGTCGCATATTACTGAGATCTTTGAATAATGTAATCTGCAGATTTTATGTTTCCATAATGTAGTGCCACAAAGTATAATATTACTTTACTGCATCATAAGACGGCTAATATAATAAACCACTGGATATAACTATTGAGAACTGATATGAAAGAGGATCTTGCAAATGAAAGGTGCACCTTAGGCAAAACTTTTTTTTTTTTCATTCTTTTTAAATAGAGTGTGGGGGGGGGGGTGAGATGCTCTGTTAAGCTTGTATTGCTGCTTATGTCCCCACTGTCACCATGAAAGAAAGTGAGAGGAAATTCCAAATTTTAAAGTTATACTCAGAACATACTCAGAACAAGAGGTAGGCGGCAAACACCTATTCCAGGGACAAATCTCTAAGTGGAATGGTACAGAAAATGAGTCATGCTTGTAACTGTCAACTAGCAATGCCTCATGGAAATTGTAGTTCTGCGACAGTTGAAGGGCCACCAGGTTGAGACCCCTGCTATACAGACAGCTTTACATTTTGTTCTCCTTCTCCCATTCTATATAGTAGTGTCAAAGTTAAAAAAAAAAAATCCTTTAGGGGAAAAAAGTTAGTTGCTCGTGACACCTGGATGAAGATAACATCACCATCCACCAGCAAAATCATGGGGAATGCTTAATAGTCAAAATCTTGTAAGACAATGCTACTGTACTGTGCTGTACCATTGTTCATGATTTATAGCTACTCATCGTTCCGTGAGATCTCTTTAGATGCAATGTGACTTCACCCCATACAGTACTGAAGCCAGAGTAAAGGGTAGCATAATTATTAAACTTTCTTCCCTATCGTGTTTTTATAAAATAAAGGAGGGGACTTCTAAGTCCGCTTTAAGACAGCCAGGTTTTTATATAATGAAGGTGGGGACTTAGGAGTCTGCTTTAAGACAAATGTATGACATTTTGGGCCATACTTCATACAATTATCTAGAAAGGTCTTAAAGCATACCTAGCACCAAAATGTAAGGTCCACTTAATAAATCTTGGCACACCACCCCTTCTAAAAACACCCCAAAACCCCTTGCATCTTATACCCTGATGTGGCGCCTAGACAAGGGAGACAATCCTTTCCACATCTTGCAAGAAGAATAGTACAGTACTACTTGTTGTCTTTATGTGAGATTTGAGAAACACACAGTTCCAAGGATCTCACAAAAGGATCATAACGTCACCCTCTACTCTACTAATTTTTATTGAGTATTTAGGTGTAATAAGCAATACGTAATTATAAATGTAATTTTATTTCATTAGATATTGCCAAATTTGAGGCATACAGTATGTGCAAGAAATGGCACAACTTGCAAGTTAATTGGTTTGTATCTCCAACTAAAGTGGATTTGTGTATTAAGTTGAATAGGGCAGGATTCAAACCCCACTAGGTGTTTAACATTGTTTGTGACTCAGAGGAAAGTCTCTTCCTATTTTCATATGGCCATACTTTTCAGCCAAGAATGATGTGTCCCCAATTAAGGATTTTTAATTTGGACATATTGCTACAGGAAACAAAGTATAGAGCAACTTACACCAGTGCTGTGTCACCCATCCTCTGGAGTTATCTTCTATAGCTGTTGAAGAAGTCCAGCTGAAATAGCGGGTTTTACAGAATCCTAAGAATCTTTAAAGACCTGGTGGAAAAGAAATGTAATCATCCTTTTTCTGTTGAATCATGCTTTAAAGAAAACTATCAATCATGGTATCATTATTATTTTTACTATTTACCTACATTCAGGGTTTTTTTTCTAAGAAAATAGGTGCAGGAACTCAATCAAGATCCTTCAAGCGCCCCCCCCCCCCCCACCCTCTAAATGCATTAAATGGTATAGTCAAAGAGTTCTGAGTTGGGGGGGGGGGGTGCAGTGCAGTGCAGAGTTCAGGTGTGCGCTATGTGCAGAGTTTGGGGGTGTGCTACGTACATTGTGCAGAGTTCAGGGGTGCTCTGCATACAGAGTGCAGAGTTCAGGGGTGCACTTCACCTTCTTCCACAGCGTTTTACTTCTGCACCCCCTATCCACATATCACTTTCAATCCTCTTCAGCTCTGACTTCTGCATGCAACCCCCCTTCCCTGCCCCCATATTCTCCCTCCCTCCTCCTTTCCACATGTCTTACTTGTGTTGCTGTATTAGGCTGAAGCACCCAGCTTTCTATTACCTCCCCACACACACTCACACTGTAGGGGGCTCTGCCTCTCTTGCTTGCAGGGAGATCATCCAGTTGGGGTTTTGGAATCTGCACTGCACCCCAGGCCCCTTCATATCCCTTTTCCCCATCCTGCACTCTGTAGGAGCCACTCTGAAGATCAGTTCTGTGGAAACCGTTGGGAGACAAGCTGTCACTGATGAACACAGAAGCTGGACGTCTTTGTTTACAAGTGATAGTGGTGAGTGGGGAGCAGAGGGCCTGAGCCAGAGGTGGTGGAATTGAGTTCCACCAAGTTCCAACTGAAAAAAGCCCTGCCTACATTTTCTTTCTGTCAGGGCATGTGTCACGATTGAAAGCCATGGAGATCTGTCTCCTGCCTGAGCTGAATGCTGACAACAGAGACTCAAAAAAACTGTCTTGTCAAAAGGTTGTGACAGATCGCATTAAAGAGGATGAAAAGGATGAATTAACTGACCCTCCTTAGCAGCAACTAGCCAAGAGCGTGTGTCAGTTATCAGATTTGCGCTCAGGCAAAAGTCAACCTCTGTGAAGAACTTACACCCTGACTGACACTGGCCTGACATGTTTGCTCCAAAGGGGAAAATACACAACTAATGTAAAGAATTTTGAAAGACTGCACTAGTATAACAAACTTAAGAGTAACACTTCATATTCTTACAATTTTCTTAAAATTGCACAAACATAGGTACCTTCCTCAATGCTGTTTTCATTGCTGAGGTATCATTTTTTCCAGAATTACTGCCACACCTTCCAACTGCTGAACCATATTTAGCACTGGTAACTCTGAAATGCATACTCTGTGGCCTGTAATCTATACTGCTATTGGAGACAATAGCCATCTCCGGTGTATGAGATGAGTATGGCAATTATTTTGTTTATGGGCACATATGGTGCATCCACGGTTCTGATAACATAACAACAGATCACACACCAGAAATTAGCCCACACACCACATGATTTTAACATCTTTTACATACCAATTAATTTGGAAATACTAATGACAATCCATAATAGCAATGATAGAAAAGGGGAAAGTCGATCTTATAAAGTATCTACCTTCTAATTTACCAGTCTGTCGCTGCAAACATCTTTATGCAGGCAGTGGAGTGAGTAGTGGGTGGTCACATCAAAATGCTCCATTGTTCATAGGTCAAAGTGAAGAGTTCTTAAGCAAATTCGTTCCTTTGGTAAAGTATTACCTTTAACTGAATAAGACCAACCAGACATCTTCCAGATATGGCTCACTGATTTAAATTTCTGGGCAGAGTAAAAGAAATATGTTCTGCCAGATGTAAATATATCAGGTCTCTCACATACAAATATAATACGTTACCTTTTTATAAGAAAAATAATTAAATTATGCGAAGATCTTTAAAATAATTAAATTATGTGAAGATAGAAGCCAAATTGAAAAAAAGTGTAGTGGCATAATTATTAGGATGTCTCCTTTTTATAAATTAGGCTCTCCAGATAACTATTTGTTGTTTTTCTTTTGACTTTAATATTTTATGTGGTCAAACAGGTTTCCTAAAAGATTTTGTACGTTTTTTCTGATACCATGGTGAGGGATAGCTGCGTCCAAGTGATACTCCAAAAGAGTAAACTAAGAAATCAGTGAACTTAATATCATAAATGCAAGCTTGAGTTCACAACAATCACACCAAAGTTTTGGAATTATTTCCCTGGAACTGATCCTTACTTTCAGCACTGGTCAACATAAAAATCAATCTATATGTAAATGTTTTATCCAGGACAAAGGTTATCATTAAGAGGTTCAATTTCAAAAAAATCTATTAGTATCTACTCTAATAAAATAGGATTCCTGTAATAGAGACCTCAACCGTCCTGATGCCAAAATATTATTTCATAGAATCAGGCAGACCACCAACACGCATACACTGTCTATCTATTCTACTTGGAATTGAGTTACTATTTTCTTGATGAAGTTTGCTGCTTTTTTCCTTTAAAAAAAAAAGTTTAAAAGGAAACTCCTCCAAGCATGTTTCCATTACAGAACCAATACTGAAGATGACAGACTCCTTCTTTGTGATGTTGCCACATGTGGTGTGCAGTTATAAATTGCCCAAACCTCAGCTATCCAGTTTTTTTTATAGACTCCAGTGAGCCTATTCCAAGACAGGGAAAGTTTTGGCTATTACAAATAATGTTGCAAATATTACAAATAAAAATTATTGTGATTTGTCACTGCAGCCACATTTGTCCGGAGGATCAGGGTGTTAAATATCGGTGTGGCTGGGGACAGGGACGCCAGGGATGTGGGATATGTGCATAGTAAAAGAGTGAGTAATTGGCCAATACAGTGAAAGTGGAGGGGAGTGTAAGTACACTTGTAACAGAGTGCCTATTTACTTACCATGCTCCAGATGCAGATGAAGGTCCTTTAATTTGATTTCCCACAACTCCCTGGGTTCCCAGACATGATTAGGGAAGATACATTTCTCTGTTTCCCTCTCTCAGCAGCTCAAAGAGGCCACACCAAATGAAGCAGAGGTGGCTGGCCAAGTAATCTGCAGACAAGTAAGAGGCCCTCCATAGTCAGAACTGATGTGTGGGAAGCCAGATGGAAACATAGCATATGGCTTCCATGGAAGACTCAGCTAACTCAGCTATTTGCCTGGGTTACCATATCTAAGCTAGACACTGAGAGAAATGCTGATTATTAGTATGTAGCACCCTACAAGGTAGGTGCTAGGTAAAGTATAGTGGGCCTTGGCTGCCTAACAGCAGGGCCATGATTTTCAGCTGGGCTGTCATGTCTCCCAGGTGTTGCTATTGAGACTGGGGAGTCTCCCCACTGGCTCAGTGAGAAGGGTTCTCATTGGGCAGTGGAGGAAACCCAATCAATGACACATTCAGGCCTGTATCTACCCCAGAAAGGCAGATTCTGCTGCACAGGATTCTAGGAGTGGGTATAAGTTTGAGGGGAGCACATGACGCAGCATCTTTGGTGGGAAGCAGAGTTCCAGGAGGGAGAGTACGGCTGTCTCTCCTCCTGTCAGCAGGATCAAGTGTCCTGGGCGGCATGCCTGAGGGGACAGAGTGAGCTGAGCTGCAGATAGGATCTGGTGTGTCGATGACCAGCGGAGCAGAGGGGTCCAGTTTCAGGAAAGCATTCCCAGTTTGTGAGTACTGTAAACTGCCCCTGGGGGTCTTCCTAGCAGAGGGGACCACTTTGGTGAAGGTCCAAGGGATCCAGGAGCCAGCTAGCTTTAAAGGGGGTGCCAGTGTTGACCCTGAAGTTCAGAGGGGGTGCCTAGTGAGAGGACCCTAAAGTGTAGAGGGGGTGCCTAGTGAGAGGACCCTGAAGTGTAAAGGGGGCGCCAGTGGTTGGGCTGTGAAGAGTTAAAGTGTACAGTGTTGAGAGTTGCAGCAGCACAAGCAGTTACAAAGAGCTACCTCCGTCAGTGAAGGGCTGGAGGGAGCTGTTTACAGGACTTTTGAGCTAACCAGAGTGTCAAGAGTCAAGTCTCAGTCTAGTCCAGGACTTTTGAGCTAACCAGAGTGTCAAAGGCCAAGTTCAAGCACAAGTTCAGCAAGTCAGTATTTTTGAAGCGCCAGCAAGCATTGGTCAGCATTCAGCTGGCGTAAAGACAGCGCTAACAGGCATTTTTCTGCAAAGTGTCCCAGTTGTACCTAGTTGAGCCAGAGGAGTATCCCACTCATTCCCTTCTCCCATCCTTATTATCAAATAAACAAAACAAACCAAAGATGCCGGAATGGTCATTGTCTCCAATCTCCCACTTGGGTATTCAGCTTAAATGGACTGAAGGTGTCACCGGTAACAATGGCAGACCCACATCAGGCCCAATGCCTGGAAAACCTGCTACAAGTATAAGAACATTTAGCTGTTTGTGTTCCAAACTGCTTTTCTGCAAAAGCAATTTTCAGCTAAACTTTCTGTTGCTATAGAGTTCTATAGAGACTAAGCTATGCAGCCACGTGTTATCCTAATTGAGTCACAAAGACATTGCTGTGTAGTGTCCATGTTTGTGCAGCTTTCTTTATTTCTCTTGTATTATTCTTCAGTATATAAATTCTGTTTGCTGTTTTGAACCTGTTTTGCGTTATTGATTGTAACTTTGCACCTGTCCAGTAAATTGCAGGTTACTGTTACCCCCTGTGTGATTATTTGGCTGATTACATATTTTATTTAACTTAATATTTTCGAACAGGCCATGTCAGGCAATGGTGATAGGAGTGGTGCAACAGTAGTATCCGTCTGGTAGTATGACTCTAGAGGAAAGCAGCAACCTACCAGCCATGCAATAATGACCTCCTTATTGCTAGCAGGATTCTTGCCACTACATATACCCAAGTACACAGGGCCAGCATGTGAGCAGCCGAGCAGGAGCCTAATAGCATTGAGCTTCTCCAGCGAACCCAACTTTTGTGTGGAGCACCTCCCGAATTTCTACCAAAGTAATCCAGTTCCAGTGGAATTACACTTAGTTCACGAGCCATGGGTCCCTCCAGCTGTTTGTCTGTGTTACCAGAGATACCTCAGACTTCACTGAGAGGGATGCTGTTTATGAGGATAGCAGAAAACAGCTTTTTTTACTGATGTAGTGATTCTCAGCTAAACTCTCTGTTGCTATAGAGCCTTAGAGAGGTTGTGCTGTGCAGCCACATTACCCTAAATGAGCCAGATAAATATTGCTGTGAGGAGTCCATGTGTGTGCAGCTTTCATAATCTGTTTTGTATTATTCTACAGAATATGTATGCTTTTTGGCATCCTGTAAGTGTTTGCATTATTCGTTGTAACTTTGCACCTGTTTAGTAAATGGCAAATTATAGTTACTCCCTGTCTGATCTTTGATACCTGTTCTTAAACACATAATGTAGAATCTGTTAGCAAACAAGAAAAAACATTAAAAAACATAATGACTAACACATACATCTACAGTATAAAAGAAATCAGAACCATCCCCGCATGATCACAGGCATGAGTAGTCTACGCGTTTCATGAGTGTTCTTCTTCTTGTGGACGTAGGATGTATTCACATGTTAGTACTTGCAATAAACTCAGTCTTTCTATAACAATAAGAAATAAGTAAACAAACATTCAAATATATATTACATTCTACATATTATAGAGACAAAATATATTAAATGAACTGTCTGATATATTGTGGTATGGAACGGAAAAATAAATAAATAACACTAACATCACCCACCAAACCACATTCATACATATTCTTACCAAAAAATACACATTTTCAAAATAAGGCCAACAAAGGGATAGCAATGATCACATGTCCACCCCCCCCCCACCCCACCCCCACAAACCCCATTTCCCCTTGGCCTGTGGGAAGTCATCTGTGAGTGTTTTTGACTTCAAAAGAGCTTGTTGTCACCATTAGAGTTTCCAGCTTGTTGTATAGTCAGTGTGTAATGAGCACCAATGCTTACCTCTCTCACAAAAAAAAAGTGAAGATGTTTTCTATCTGTGCACACAACTCAGGAACAGTCACAAGGTAATGCCTAGTAAACACAATGAGAAAATTGGACGAAAAATACCCCTTTTGGAGCAATCGTCCGATAATCTGATCATTAGAACACAGCTTTCGAGAGCCAATCATGACATTTCATGCGAAAATACCTGAAGGGAAAAGCACGAAAAATTTTCTTGTTTAATACCAGAACGTACAGTTTTTGTATAATCAGTACAGGATTTGTGCGTAAAAAACTAGAAGACCAAGACCACAGAAATGAAATAATACATTACAATACAATAGATTACATCACTTCTGAAGTTGTGTTCTGTTGTACAAGAATTTGCATATCTTTAGTAACCTATTGGTTTTCAATATGAGACTAGCATGCGAAAAAAATGGATGATAATTCATCTTATATTCTTATGATGTGTATGAGGCCCAGTGCTGTGACAAGGACATCTAGACCCCAGGGCGAACATGCCAAGCTGCACCTTCCTCAAGATGCATTAGCATTATGTGTCAGCAAAAATCCCCTCCCCCCCCAATAAACTGAACACTAACCTACATGATTATCCTCTAAGCATAAATCCCCCCTCCTCCCAGTACAAATCCACCCCCTGTTGAAATCTCCACTCCCAGAAAAAAATCTTTGTCCCCCAAATCCCCCCAGCACAATTGCCCCTCCCCCCCCCAAAAAAACATCCTTCCTAGCACAAAACCTTTACTCCTAAAATCTCCCCTCCAAGTACACATCCTCTACCCTCACTCCAAATCCCCTCCTAGCACAAACCCCCCCCCCCCCCCATCTCCCTTTATAGCACAAATACCCCCTGTCATCCCTATTAGCACAAATCCCCCCTACCATATTACCTCTTTGAGCACAAAACACACCAATCCCCCTTCCTACCACAAATCCTCTTCTACTACCCCCCCTCCCAACACAGATCTCTCTAAATCAGTGGTCTCAAAACTGCAGTCCGGGGGGGGCAGATGTAGCCCTTTGCCTGCCTATGACTGGCCCTTGGGGCACTATTTCTCCCACTCATATGGCACACTATTCTGCCATCTGACACCAACAATGGGGTCTGAAGGACAATAAACTGGCCCTTTGTTTAGAAAGTTTGGAGACCCCTGCTCTAAATCATCACTCTTAGCACCCCTCCAATTTACCCTCCTAGAACAATTCTTACTCTCTGCCACCCCATAAAATCCCCCTTCTAACAGAAATCCTCTCCCCCCATCTCCTCACAGTGTCCCCCCCACTGCACATGATACCACAGTGCCCAGGGCAGCCACCCCTCCTGCCCACCCCTTGTCCCGGCCCTGACGAGGCTTAACACTGAGGATTTATTGGATTTGAGGTTGAGCAGATTTTTCACTATTGTCTCCTTGTTGAGACATTTGCTATTCTTTCAAATTGTGTATGGCCACCCTATGAGCTCCCCACGGCTTTACAGGCATCTGTTAATCCTTCATGATGATAAGATGTGGAATATAAACGATATGAATTATAAAACCAAAACCCCAAAACCCTCTATTTCTAAAAGCTGTGCTTTTCTATTATGGTGTACATTACCGCAAATCCAAATCAGTCACTATGCAAGTGCCAATTTCTTGTCAGTCTTAGTTCATGCTCGCTGTATGTAATTTAGATAAAAGTCAGGAAAAACAGTGTACATGGTTTACATATATGCTGCTAAGTATATCTGATTACACAAGGGCTCTCTGGCATACACAAACACTACTCTATTTGAAATTCAATTTTACTTTATTTCCCTGCCAGTCCTAATAAGCCTCACATGGCCAGACCTCAGCGGATCCTGCAGCCGAATGCTCTTGGAAAAAGTGAATGGAAACAACAAGACATGATTCTCATCTCATTCCTGTACATGTTCCATATTTTTGTTACCCAGTCTTTTAAGCTTAATGTCCCTAAAAGAATTTCAATAGAAGACCAACGGGTGAGCGTTATCATACAGGAAACTATCATTTTCAGCACATAGAAGCTGTGCGTTTGTTTCTGAAAAAATGCAGGTTGAGCAATCTATCATGAAAAAGGCAAGAAGAAGAGGAGAATTTTGGACCAGTACTGTTCAAGCTTCAGAGTACCCCAAACTATACTAGATGGTTTAGGAAGATTCTGAAAAGTTAAATACACTCTCACTGGATGAAGTGCAAACTACTGTTGGCATGAAGTCAGTCAAACTAGAAAAGGTGGATTCTATAAATGAGGACAGACAGATGAACGAAAGGTTATCATCCTCCATTCATTTTTATTAATTCAAGCTGTAGTACAGCTTCAATGAATGGAGGAGGGGTGGAAAAGGCAGGCAGAGGGCACTCTGGATGAGCGCCGGTCACATGTCTGGCATGGGTATTACCCATGCAGCACCTTAAGATTATGGCTGCAGGCTATGAGAGGGGGGGCAGAAGACTTCAGATTCACACTATTACAGCTGGCACCAGTACAAAGGACACTGTGGATTACATGCAAACATCGTCCTATGTGCTGATTTTTAAAAAAAAAGAAAAATCCTAAACGATTTTAAATCAACCACAGTTAAAGTAGTCAACACCCTTGATTGATTTTTACCTAAAGGTAAGCCTACAGTAAGGCTTACCTAAAGGTACAGTAAATACCTCCTAAGCCTGCACCGTGTAGAAGATATTTACATGCGAAGCCACCTGATATGAGAGAAAAAGTAGTCTTAGTGGGTGTGATTTAATCATATCATACAGGAGACCTCCAATCCTATTAGATAGATAAGAAAGCCAAGGACTCTGATCCATTACCTCTGAGGGCAAAGGATACTGGTACCTGGGAATAAAATTTGTGGATATGTTGAGGAAGGCTCCTGATAGGTGAGCATGACACAATCACTTCACATATTGAAAAAACATAATTTATTAATTTTGCAATTCATCAATATAAAATAGACAAACATTTAAAAAAGGAACAACATTTTCCATAGTACATTCCGTACAACAGTCCCGATAATTCTCACATGTGCCCTGGGACAGGTCTGACGCGTTTCGCCCTTGGATGGGCTTTTTCAAAGACCATCGCCAGTCCCGGGTGGACTATCACAGAAAGAAAAAATGTAGCATTGAGTTTACACATATAACAACATCGTGATATTACAGTACAAAAATATCTACTGTGAAACATTTCTCTACTGCATCAAATATATATAATAAATGCTCACCACATGAAAAAAGAGATTGGGGATGATTGCTGGTGACCAGGGGTTCCACGTATAACCCGATGCACTATCTGGCACTCACACCCAGAGAAGTGCAGACTGAGCACCTCCAGCCCCCAAAAGAGGGGTAAGAGGAATCGTCCCAAAAGATGGGGTGTCGAGCCCCGCCCCTTATTCCAGAGGAGATCAAGTGCAAGACCGAAGACCTCGGGGGAACACAAGAGGGCTATCCAGAGAAAGGAATAAAGTATCCCCTAATTGGGGTAGCTCCGTGGGCTCTGAAAGACAAAAAGCGTATATATACCATATATATACCGTCATGGGCCTCATGTTTCCCTAAGCTTACCCTCCTCCCCTCATTAGAGTATAACAATAGCTCACTCGGCAGATTTGCAAGCTGCATCAGACATTCCGTGATGAGGGAAAAGACATTAGATAGAGAGGATATATACCACCTCAGAAAGCATGACCCATCCAATAGACTTGAACTCAGGAAAGGGAAAACACCCCCTATCAAAGAGCCAGGATGGTATCCCAGCCCCCCTCCATCTCTATAAGGTGCACTGTAGATCACCCCAAGAGAAGAGGGTGCAGCATGCATAAAATAGACAGAACAGATTTTGAAAATGCAGCAGCAAAATCAGAGACATCAAGTTAACCAACCACCAAGGTCAGGGGGGAGAGAAAGAGGAACGAGAGGGAAAAAGAACAAGAGGGAAGGAATAAGTGTAGCCCTCTTAATAATCACCCAGAGAGAGATAAATTGAAAAGGTAAGCATAGGTGTACTAGCCTGGGCCCAGAAGTGTGATTATACAAGCACCATAGTCAATTACCGAACAACAAAAGAGCCCCTGAGCTATTACCTCAGTTCCCCACATACCTGTTGAGATGCGCGCCACGCCAGATCAGGACGCCTCCGCCGCCAACCACGGACGGAGGCTAAGACACCCTGACCTCCTAAAGAAGGCCGGACTCCACCGGAAGAGATCAAATCACTTCGGGTGCGGGCGCTAAGTGATGGATGGACGCGCCGCGCGTGACGTCATCACGCACCGCGCTCCCCCATTTTCATCGGCCGAAGGCCGACCCGGAAGTGGATGGCCAGAGGACACCCGCACTTACCGGGCTTTGCGCCCGAACATCCCATCATTAACGGGGACATCCCGCCGCACCCCTCAAGCAGTCTGAGGCCAAACCCCATGCACCAGCAGTAACGTGGAATCCCCCTGTCCACCGCACAATCCTACCCCCTGAAGCAATCCAGGGGAGAAAAATATATCCCTGGGGTGCTTCAAGAATGCAAAATATGTCAAAAAAACCACATAACCTGATTGATTAGATATATCCCTAAATCATTATAGAGGAGAAGAAAAAAGGCAAAATTCATAATAAACATCAACTATATTCTTCAAAATTCACTAAACAAACACAATAAAGTGTTTAAAGGAACCCTAAGTATCAGCATCGCATATGCCGCTATTAATCGATTGGATGAGAGGATTTCTTAAAGGAGGACAAATGTCCTCCTGCAGAGAGGGTATAGGAATGCTTGAAAGAAGGGGGGTATAGATATATAACGAGAGGAGGGTATATACATGAACCAGTTACTAATCCCCAATTAAGTGAGGAAAGGTTGATAAGAGATGGAGGAATTCAGTCCTGGGGGCTGGGTAGCCCGCAGGTCATAAATCCATCTCGCCTCACACTGGAGGACTTTCTGGTCAATGTTCCCCCCTCGGGCATTTGGTTTAATTACCTCCAGCAAAGCCACCGGTGACGTCACCAGCGCATGCGGTCTGAAGGAATGGCATACCCGTGCAGTTCATTAAGAGCTCTGTGCCATGAACAGCAACTCCCACGTGCATGCGATGTCATCGCAGCTCATCCAATCAAAAGACTGGAGCCCACCAACCCAGGAGGAAGACTCTGTGAAGATTGAAGCACAGTCAGCATAGACCACTGGAGGGCTTTGTTTTCAGGTAAGTTTCACATAATGTGCTAGCATGTGATGCATACTAGCACATTAAAAATTTGCCTTGCAGATTTAAAAAATAAAAGCTGAGAGTTTACTACCGCTTTACATTTTAAAGTACCCAGAAAGAAATGCCTAGCCATTAATGGAAGCTTTGTCCATTGCTAATTCGTTAATTACGTTGTTTCATTTAACTGGTAACATTTTTGTGAGAGAAAATGTTACATAATGAAATATTTCAATATGTACTAAAAGTGCTGTGTGCGTATTTTAGTATGTCAGTCCTTTACGTCAATTTTTTTTATATCCATAATACTGTACATAACTGTTACAATTATCACACTGTATAATCGTCAAAACAGAGGCCATCCTAGGATAAAATCTGGTTTTCATTTAACGTCAAGGCACTGAGTTATATAATACTATTGTCTTTCAAAAGCATCTTGGTGCCCATTTTGAGGTTATTGTGGATGTGCTGAATGTCAGTGTAGTGACTTTCTCATAAAAAAATCTTATTTTATTTGAGACACAAATGTACATGTTAAGTAATGAAAAATTCCAGTTTCTAGGAAGCCTTAAACAAAAGTGAAAAATATTGAACTGCAAGATAGATAGATAGATAGATAGATAGATAGATAGATAGATAGATAGATAGATAGATAGATAGATAGATAGATAGATAGATAGATAGATAGATAGATAGATAGATAGATAGATAGATAGATAGATAGATAGATAGATAGATAGATAGATAGATAGATAGATAGATAGATAGATAGATAGATAGATAGATAGATAGATAGATAGATAGATAGATAAACCAACTGAATAAAATCATAAAATAATTTATAAAATATTTTGTTCTTTATTTAGCCTTTGAGTGATTTCATTTAGGGTCAGTTCACACCACATGCAGTACAGTGCAGTTTTTTTCTGCTTCAAAAATGCATGAAAAGTAGGTCATATGGTTTCCAATGACATAGTTCACACCAGTGCTGTCAGTTCCAAGTCGTTTCAGTTCCAGAAAAAAAAGTAGAACATGCTGCATTTTTCCTGTACTGGACTGTACTGGAACACGGTAAAATGCATAAAAACACATTGGAATGCACTGGAACGCATCAAAAATGCACCGTACCCCAGTACAGTGGAAAAAAAAAAAAAAAACAGGAAAAAAGAAGGAAAAAGCGCATGCAAAACGCATCCAGAAACAGATCTGGAGTACGTTTTTGTGGTGTGAACCAGCCCTCAATTAAAGTGATATTAAACCCAAAAACAAAACTGTAATATCTTGCAGCTTACAAAGCCTTAAATGTGGTGGCTGCAATTTTCTTTTTTTTTTTAGCTTTTTTTCTTTATTTTCACCTAGTGATTTGAGCATTTCCCGTCTTAGCATGTCTCCACCCCGCAGCATTGTCCCCCAGGGGAGAGGGTAGTGTTAGCTGAACAGTACTAGCAGATTTAGATCAACTTAACTAACAAATTAAAGCTAAACTCCAGCTAACACTTAGGGCTCATGCACACTTGACTTAAACAAATGCAGATTTTACCGGCATTTGGCTTTTTTTTTTTTTGCCTGTAAATACATTATCTCACAAAAGTGAGTACACCCCTCACATTTTTGTAAATAATTTATTATATCTTTTTATGTGACAACACTGAAGAAATTACACTTTGCTACAATGTAAAGTAGTGAGTGTACAGCTTGTATAACAGTGTAAATTTGCTGTACCCTCAAAATAACTCAATACACAGCCATTAATGTCTAAACCACTAGCAGGAATCCATGCCAGGAATCCATTGAGCTCCTAATTTCCTGACAACACAGTGCCTCTGCTCCCAGGTAGTGTTGTCCTCCCTATCCAGTTCTATCCTTCTATGCAATGGCACAAATCCAAAGAGGTGTAAGTAGAACCTTCAGGGCCCCAGTGCAAGAAAGCATGAAAGGCCCCCCTGACCATTGGGCCGTTTCCATCTGTCCCGGGGGCCCTTCCCTCTGAGGCCATTCACAATGCTGTGACTTATCATGCGACTTATCCTGCGAGACAAAGTAAAAAAAAAAGACAAAAAAGTCGAAGTGATGAAAAAAGGGTCCTGCACTACTTTTCTGCAACTTTGATGCAATTTGAGTTTTATAGACTGCAATGTTAAATCACACCCATCACAAGGAAGTCGTAAAAAAATTCCCAAGCATTTTCGCAAGGACATGGCAAGGAAATCACAAACAAATCACAGGACTTTGGGGGTCAGAGAAGTTTGAACCGAGCCTCATGGTCCCACAGCAGGACCCTTCCATATGTTCTGCAGTGGGCCCCCTTCCTGCTGTCTTGCCCCCCCCACAGTGTCAGAAAGCCAGAGACCGGTCTTAAGTGTGACCTTTGCGACCCTGGTAGTTCTGCCACTGCAAATCTCTCCATTCTCTCTCTTCTTTTTTTCTATTATAACATTTTGCAAATAAATCATCTTTCTTCATAAATTTAGGCCAACATTTATACCTGGGTCCTGGGTACCCCTTCCACTTTGCAAAGGTTTTGGTTTTCTTATTTAGCAGCCCAGCTTTACATCTCTAATAAAGGTTCAGACTTTAAAGTGTTACTAAACCCACAACAGTAAAATCAGTGTGTATAGGCAGTAAAGCATGCTTGCGATACTCACTGTGGAACCTAAGGGGTTAATCCTCCTCATTGTGTAAAAAGGCTATTTGATTCTGTCTTCTCTGATCCTCCACTTTTTTTTCTGTCCCCAGTCCATCTGCTGATAGTACAGAGCCTTGGAGTCACTCTGCACATGTTCAGTTTACTGTGGATTGCTAGAGAGTTTTTTTTTTTTTGGGAGGATGCATGTGATCAGGGCTCCCGCTAGGCAAACTAGGTAGCCACCTAGGGCGCCTTACCGCCTAGGGCGCAGTCACGGCCACTAGTTCTCTATCTTGCTGTGTGACAGTAATAGTCCTTTCAGGGAGCAAGGTCCCTTGCAGTCCTGAAAGGGAGGAGGAGAAAGAGGGGGAGGCACTGGGAGATTGTCAGAACCTCGATCCAACAGCTGTTGGATCAGTGGGTGGTTCCATGTGCTCCCCTCCCCCCGGCTCCACCCCTTCTCCCACGCTCTGCTGATCTCCTGCCATGTGCAGAGCCCAGATAATGGCCACCGTGGCTGAGCAGCTCCCTGATCTCTCCAGGATGGACAGCCGTAGCGAAGGACCTGCCAGAGAAGGAGGGGAGACAGTCTGCCGGAGTCTCAAGGTACTGCATGATGTTCCTGCTCCCCGACACTGACAGCATCCCATGATGTCACTCTATGACCAAGGGGGACCTCACAGCCCTGACAATATGTATGCCATCTAGCATATGATGCCACCTACTGTCCCCCTGTCATCATCATTATCCTCCTCATCCTCCTCATCATCCTCCTGTTCCTGGCATCCTACCACTCTCCCTCCTGTCATCATACTTTTTATCTTCATTCCCCCTGTACCCCACTGTCAGCTTCCTACCACCCCACCCCCTGTCATCTTCATCCCCCCCAACACCCCACCCCCTGTCATCTTCACCCACCTGTCAGCTTCCTACCACCCTTCCCCCCCTGTCAGCTTCCTACCAACCCATCCCCTGTCATCTTCATCCCCCCTGTCAGCTTCCTACCACCCCACCCCCTGTCATCTTCATCCCCCTGTCATCTTCACCCCCCTCTGTCAGCTTCCTACCACCCCACCCCCTGTCATCTTCATCCCCCCTGTCAGCATCCTACCATCCCACCCCCTGTCATCTTCATCCCCCTTCAACTTGCTACCAACCCACCCCCTGACATCTTCATCCCCCTGTACCCCACTGTCAGCTTTCTACCATCCCACCCCCTGTCATCTTCATCCCCATCAGTTTCCTACCATCCCAACCCTTGTCATCTTCATTCCCCCATCAGCATCCTAACATCCCACCCCCTGTCAACTTCATCCCCCTGTACCCCACTAACAGCTTCCTACCATCCCACCCCCTGTCATCTTCATTCCCCTGCACCCCACTGTCAGCTTCCTACCATCCCACCCCTTATCATCTTCATCCCCCCCATACCCCACTGTCAGCTTCCTACCATCCCACCCCCCTGTCATCTTCATCCTCCCAGTCAGCTTCCTACCATCCCACCCCCTGTCATCTTCATCCTCCCTGTCAGCTTCCTACCATCCCACCTCCTGTCATCTTCATCCCCACTGTCAGCTTCCTACCATCCCACCCCCTGTCATCTTCATCCCCATCAGCTTCCTACCATCCCACCCCCTGTCACCTTCATCCCCCCTGTCATCTTCACCCCCCCTGTCAGAAACCTACCATCCCACCCCCTGTCATCTTCATCCCCCCTGTCATCTTCCTACCATTCCACCCCCTGTCATTTTCATCTCCCCTGTCATCTTCATCCCTCCCTGTACCCCACTGTCAGCTTCCTACCATTCCAACCCCTGTCATCTTCATCCCCCTGTCAGCTTCCTACCATCCCATTCCCTGTCACCTTCATCCCCCCTGTCACCTTCACCCCCCTTTCAGCTTCTTAAAATCTCACCCTCTGTCACCTTCATCCCCCTGTCACCTTCATCCCCCTGTCATCTTCATTCCCCCTGTCATCTTCATTTCCCTGTTGCCTTCATCCCCCTGTCATTTTCCTACCATCTTACCCCCTGTCGCCTTCATCCCCCCTTGCATCTTCCTACCATCTCACCCCCTGTCACCTTCATCCCCCTGACATTTTTCTACCATCTCACCCCCTGTCACCTTCATCCCCCCTGTCATCTTCATCCCCCCTGTCACCTTCATCCTCTCTGTCATCTTCATCCCCCCTGTCACCTTCATCCCCCCTGTCATCTTCCTACCACCCCACCCCCTGTTATTTTTCTACCATCTCACCCCCTGTCACCTCCATCCCCCTGTCATCTTCCTACCATCTCACCCCCTGTCATCTTCATCCCCCCTGTACCCCACTGCCAGCTTCCTACCACCCAAGCCCCTTAAATTTACTGGTGCACATCATATATAATGGACGCAGGGACAATTGTTTTCTTCCAGTGACAACACGGATACAAGGACATTTGTCCTTCCAGTGAAACCACCAACGCAGGGAATTTTTTCTTTCAGTGACACCAAGGATGCAGGGACATATTCTTTTTTCCAGTGACACCACAGATGCAGGTGCTTTTCTACCTAAGACCCTGCTCACCCATAGTGAAGTGACCGTGTTTTAAAAATGTTGACTTTTTTTGGGGGGGGGGGGGGGTAGGGTGCAAGTAGCTGGTCTTGCCTAGGGCGCCAAATAGTCTAGCAGCGGCCCTGCATGTGATCAGACCAGGGCCAACCGGCACTGTCCAGACAGAGGGTCAGGGTCCTGCAGCCTCATAGGGCAGTCAGAATAGAATAAAAACTCATCCTACAAGCTTTAAGCAGACACTGATATAAGTCAAAAGACTGCTATATACTGCTGAAGGAAAAAGGTATTTAGCAGTTTATATTTACTAAAATAATTGCATTTCCATGTTGTGTACTTTGGGAGACCAGATATAGTGAATGCAGGCTCCTGGGTTTAGTAACACTTTAAGCCCTAAGCTCTTTTTTGAAATTAGAAGCTGAACTCCAAGCAAACACAGAAGAAATGCCTATAAGTGAGGTGTTGTACTAGTCAAAGCATTTGTATTTCTTTTTTATCCAATTGTAAGATTACACAGCACAGCCCTTTCTAGCAGGGAGGACCTCATTTTTCTCTGCTGTTGTTCAGTATCACTTACAGGTCTTGTTCTTCCCCCACTCTTGGGTAAACAGTGAATAGAGAAGCAGCAGGCTGATGAAATCATCTCTCTGTTACCCTGTTCTCTCCTTCTATCAGCATGTATGTTCCATGCACTTTAGCAGCTTTGCTATACTCAGACTACAAGAGGATGATATTGGTCAAATTCACGTGCTTACTTTGTTTGTATTTAAACGCTTTACAGATGTATTAATTACTACAGAGCTGCTTTAGTTTGTGTCGTTTCTATGTGCCAGGAGTTCCTCTTTAATGAATTGAGTGCTGTAATCAGTGAACAGTTACCTCTTTTCAAACAATGTACTTAAAGGTACGTTATGTTATATAATATATAATGTTATATTTACATAGATGCTGTCGTGTTGAATCACTCATTTCAAAACAACATTCCTCTGACAATCGTTTTATTCATTCAGCACATCCCCACTAAATCCACAAAGGGCACACTGACGTTTCTGAAAGACAATAGTGTTATATAATGCACTGCCTTGACTTTAAATCAAAAACACATTTTATTCTTCAAAGCAGAGCTATGGAGTTGTAACAGATTAACAGCAGGAACATAAATCTAATGGTATAAGTTGTCTGCACTTTTTTGGTATTTTAACACTTTTTCATTTAACTTCATCTGGAGCCCACTTTGCTATATTTTCAATATGCATGCCCCTTATACCCATCCTACAGTGGAATGCTCAGGGCCTGACACACATACAGTAAGGCATGGGTCTCAAACTCAATTTCCCCAAGAGACCGCATCAGCAGTATGATTGCCCTCTAAGGGCCAGTTGTATCTGGGGTGCACTACGTGCAGAGTTCAGGAGTGTGCTGCATATAGAGTACAGAGTTCAGGAGTGAGCTACATACAGAGTACAGGGTTTAGGGGTGCACTACATAAAGAGTGCAGGGTTTAGGAGTGCCCTGTGCAAGAACTGCAAAGTGCAGGGGTGCGCTTTATGTAGAGTTCATGGGTGCGCTATGTACAGAGTGCAGGGTTCAGGAGTGCACTACATACAGAGTGCAGGGTCCTGGAGTGCGCTATGTGCAGAGTGCAGGTTTCAGGAGTGCATTATGTACAGACTGCAGGTTTTAGGGGTATGCTATGCACAGTGCGCAACCCAACCCCAATTCCTCCCCAAAGCTTTCTTGCATTGTTCTCTCCTACCTGGCCTGGCTTTAGTACCTCTCTGTGTAAGCGGCACCGCCTCCCTTGCAAGGAGATTATTCTCAAATTTTGGAGATCTGTTTTTGCCATGCCCTGCGGTGAGTGTGTGCGGGGATCTGTTAGTTCCAGGAGCCCCTGTGTTTACAAGTGGCAGCAGGGAGCCAGAGTGAAGGGCAACAACTGGAGGTAATAGAATGGAGTTTCACCATGTTCCATCTGCAAAACTGGGTGCGAGGATCACTTAACATGGCCTGGAGGGCCAGATTTGGAACGTGGACCCTGTGTTTGACACATGTGCAGTAAGGCATGCTTTCTCACAAACCAGAAAGTTGCTATTTGCATATCCTCTTCAGTAGGGGAAAATGTAAAAGCTGAACTGCAGACAGGTAATAAAATACCAGTCAATGAAGCTATGTATTTATTAAAACATTAAATGTATTTTTAATGCAACTAATGTAAATACTCAAGTTTACCTTGGTATTAGCCTCTGTTAATCCCTTTTACAAAAGAGCTTAGACTGAAAGGGATGGAAGTAGTATTAAAATCCAATAAGATGTGCCTAATGCAAATGTGCTGAAAAGGAACATATTGACTAAAAGAGAGATATAAAGCATAAGGTTTACTCCTTCATTGTCTAATCACATGCATAGGGTAGAAAGATGTCCCAGGACAGTCAATAGAAAATATAATAGACTGTAAACAATATAAAACCCTTTGAGCAGATACTCTCTTATTCATTTTTTTCTTATTGTGTATATAGGAGACTTGGTGTTAAAACATAACTTCATAACACTATCTGGTTGTCGGGTCTCTCCCAATTTTTGGGTAGTCAGTAGAAGTTGAAATGCAGTGTGCAGTACAATGCATGCTGTGCATTCCACCTGAGAGCTTAGCGCTTTCACAATGAAGGCCCCTTGAACCTCCTTTAGAGAAAGGGAGCCTTGACTGCTTGACGTCTAACAGATCCATGCTACACACAGCTACAGCAAAGAGGGCAGTGTGGTTTTAGTCATGGTTGGCTAACCCTTCATCCAAGCAAAGGTGGTGCAGAGTACAATATAAAGGTCAGTCACTTTTGGGTGACAAATCTGATAAAGATTTTTTTCTCTTATGGGGTACAAGGTCTCTCTCACTCTGCTCGAGGAACTCTCTCTCTCCATCCACCATCCACACCAGCTCCAGACTGTCCCTCAATAATAATACAGGATCAGTGGGTCAGTCTCAGCGAAAAACCCGCCAAAAGACCTAAGGATCGGGAAAGCATTACCTTCTACAGCGCCTAACTGGCTATTTTCACAAAATTTCAAATTTACCAATATTAACCACTTGCCGACCGCATGCCGCAGATGTACGGCGGCAGTTTGGCACTCCCAGGAAAAGTCAGCATACATGTACGGCGCTTGCCTGGAAGGAGCAAGGGGGCGACCGCGTGCCGCCGGAGGCGCGCTCCCGCCCCCACTTATCAGCAGGGAAGCTAGTGCATGTGACAGGTGGCTCTGATGGCTGCTGGCCACCGCCGCTGACAAAGAAGGATGGACAGCTGATGTAGACACAGCCGTCCGTACTTCTCCCTGAAGTGATCACAGATGTCATGTGATCCTGCTATATAGGATCACATGTCTCTGTGATGACTTCACAAGCCACGCCCCCCCACAGTTAGAATCACCCCCCTAGGGTCACATTTAACCCCTTGATCACCCATACTGTAACCTCTTCCCTGCCAGTGTCATTTTTACAGTAACAGTACATATTTTTAGCACTGATTACTGTAGTAATGTCACTGGTACCCCCAAAAGTGTCAAAAATGTCAGTTAGGGGTCCGATCTGTCTGCCCCACTGTCGCAGTCCCGCAAAAAATCGCAGATTGCCGCCATTACTAGTAAAAAAAAAACAATAAAAATTACATAAATCTTTCCCGTAGTTAGTAAATGCAATAACTTTTGTGCAAACCAATCAAAATACGCTTATTGCGATTTTTTTTTTTACAAAAAATATGTAGCAGAAAACAAATTGACCTAAAATGTAAAAAAAAATTAGATTTGTACATTTTTTTTTTTTGAGAATTTCATATAAAAGGATGTGAAAAATATTGTTATTTTTTCAAAATGTCGCTCTTTTGTTATTTATAGCGCAAAAAATATAAATCGCACAGGTGATCAAATACCAACAAATGAAAGCTCTATTTGAGGGAAAAAAAGGACGTCAATTTAGTTTGGGTAAAGCGTCGCACAACCGCGCAATTGTCCATTAAATTCACGCAGTGCCGAATCGCAAAATAAGGCCTGGTCATTGAGCAGCCAAATCCTCCGGTCTGAAAGTGCTTAAGAAGGGAAGTGAGTGACGAGACAAAAATAGAACTTTATCGTCACAACCATAAGTTTTATTTTGGAGAGGGGTCAACAAGGCCTATAGTGACAAGAATACTTTCCCCACTGTGAAGAATGGTGGTAGCTCACTGATGTTTTGGGGGTGTGTGAGCTCTAAAGGCACGAGGAATCTTGTGAAAATTTATAGCAAAATAAATGCGGCATGTTATCAGAAAATATTGGCAGGCAATTTGCATTCTTCAGCATGAAAGCTGCCTATGGGACTCTCCTGGACTTTCCAGCATGACAATAACCCTAGTACAAGGCCAAGTTGACCCTCCAGCGGTTACAGCAGAAAAAGGTAAAGGTTCTGGAGTGGCCATCACAGGTCTCTTGACCTTAATATCATCGAGCTGCTCTGGGGAGATCTCAAACGTGCAGTTCATTCAAGACAACCAAAGACTTTGCATGACCTGGCATTTTGCCAAGACGAGTGGACAGCTATACCACCTGCAAGAATTTGGGGCCCCATAGACAACTATTACAAAAGACTGCACACTGTCATTGATGCTAAAGGGGGCAATAAACAGTATTAAGAATTAAGGGTAGGCAGACTTTTGAACAGGGGTCATTACATCTGTTTACTTGCCATGTTTTGTTTTATGATTGTACTATTCTGTTATGGCCTACAGTTGAACACGAATCCTATCCTGTTCTGTCTGCTCACCTATGTTTTCTTTAGAGTGGTTCTAAAGTCAGAAGGTATATTATCTTAATGCATTCTATGCAGCCCCGGTCAGCCCCCCTAAAACTTACCTAAGCCCTCTCTCGATTCAGTGATGTGAACGAGTGTTTTTCAGCCATCTGGGACTCTGTGGCTGAGACAGCAGCAGGGCACCATCAGTTCCCCCTGTTGTCAATCAAATTCAGTTAGCCAATGAGGAAAGAGAGGGGGTGGGGTTGAACCGCAGCTCTGTGCCTTAATGGATGCTTGCTGTTGGGACACTTGACAGGAGGGAGGGGCCAGGGGCCAGGTGCACCATCGAGGGACCCGAGAAGAGTAGTATCTGGGCTGTGCAGAGCAGGTAAGTATAACATGTTTGTTACTTTAAGAGAAAAAAAAACAAGACTTTACTATTGCTTTAAAAATGATATATATATATATATATATATATATATACAGTCAGGTTCATAAATATTGGGACATCAACACAATTCTAATCTTTTTGGCTCTATAATGGATTTGAAATAAAACAAACAAGATGTGCTTTAACTGCGGACTTTCAGCTTTAGTTTGAGGATATTAACATCCTAATCAGATGAAAGGTGTAGGAATTACAACAGTTTGTATATGTGCCTCCCAGTTTTTAAGGGACCAAAAGTAATGGGACAATTGGCTGCTCAGCTGTTCCATGGCCAGGTGTGTGTTATTCTTTCATTATCCCATTTACAAGGAGCAGATAAAAGGTCCAGAGTTCATTTCAAGTGTGCTATTTGCATTTGGAATATGTTGCTGTCAACTCTCAATATGAGATCCAAAAAGCTGTCACTATCAGTGAAGCAAGCCATCATTAGGCTGAAAAAACAAAAAAAACCCATCAGAGAGATAGCAAAAACATTAGGTGTGGCCAAATCAACTGTTTGGAACATCCTTAAAAGAAAGAACGCACCGGTGAGCTCAGCAACACCAAAAGACCCGGAAGACCATGGAAAACAACTGTGGTGGATGACCGAAGAATTCTTTCCCTGGTGAAGAAAACACCCTTCACAACAGTTGGCCAGATCAAGAACACTCTCCAAGAGGTAGGTGTATGTGGGTCAAAGTCAAAAATCAAGAGAAGACTTCACCAGAGTAAATACAGAGGGTTCACCACAAGATGTAAACCATTGGTGAGCCTCAAAAACAGGAAGGCCAGATTAGAGTTTGCCAAACAACATCTAAAAAAGCCTTCACAGTTTTGGAACAACATCCTATGGACAGATGAGACCAAGATCAACTTGTACCAGAGTGATGGGAAGAGAAGAGTATGGAGAAGGAAAGGAACTGCTCATGATCCTAAGCATACCACCTCATCAGTGAAGCATGTTGGTGGTAGTGTAATGGCGTGGGCATGTATTGCTGCCAATGGAACTGGTTCTCTTGTATTGATGATGTGACTGCTGACAAAAGCAGCAGGATGAATTCTGAAGTGTTTCGGGCAATATTATCTGCTTATATTTAGCCAAACGCTTCAGAACTCATTGGATGGCGCTTCGCAGTGCAGATGGACAATGACCCGAAGCATACTGCGAAAGCAACCAAGAGTTTTTTAAGGGAAAGAAGTGGAATGTTATGCAATGGCCAAGTCAGTCACCTGACCTGAATCCGATTGCGCATGCATTTCACTTGCTGAAGACAAAACTGAAGGGAAAATGCCCCAAGAACAAGCAGGAACTGAGGACAGTTGCAGTAGAGGCCTGGCAGAGCATCGCCAGGCATGAAACCCAACGTCTGGTGATGTCTATGCGTTCACGACTTCAGGCTTTAATTGACTGCAAAGTATTTGCAACCAAGTATTAAAAAGTGAAAGTTTAATTTATGATTGTTAATCTGTCCCATTACTTTTGGTCCCTTAAAAAGTGGGAGGCACATATACAAACTGTTGTAATTCCTACACCGTTCACCTGATTTGGATGTAAATACCCTCAAATTAAAGCTGAAAGTCTGCAGTTAAAGCACATCTTGTTTGATTAATTTCAAATCCATTGTGGTGGTGCATAGAGCCAAAAATATTAGAATTGTGTCGATGTCCCAATATTTATGGACCTGACTGTGTGTATATATATATATATATATATATATATATATATATTATATATAGTATCTAAGCTAAGAAGACCTTTCTCCTTCATCCTTCCTGACTGCAGGCCTGACTCTATCCTTCGCTTTAATAGCAAAAGTGCTAGCAGAAGAACTCTGAATTGACTCTTCTCTTTACGTTTACAAATATTTGCCAATCTTCCAAGGGGTGCTTCCTCTGTACTCATAAAGAGAGCATGCCTAGTCCCCTAGCACTAAACTAGTAATTGTGGGAAGTGTGACTGTTTTTTCTTGGCCGCCTTTCTACAACCAGTGTTGCATACTCCATAAGCACCACTTTCACCCATATTGTGTCACCCAGTGGTCCATTTAAATCAGTTGACCATTGTCATCTGTGTTAAGTTGTTACTGCTTAATAACCTCTGACTGCCTATTGTTGCAAGTAGATTGTGTTCTATGAGTATTGACCTAAATTACCTTGAAATACTCAACATAGCCATGATCACTGAATGTTGTGTTCACTGCCTTTACTTTGTTCTGGGTGTTGTTGTTGACCAATTTTGTCTAAACCATGTCTGAACCTAGATTGTGAGAAGGGACGGGGGCTTGCAAGGTCAGTGTGGCTCCTGGGGACAAACATCACTAAGTGGCCCCTCCGGAGGTAACGCTACACTAGATAGAAGACAACGTTGCAATTAATGTTTTGCAATATTTATAATGAGTTACAGTTCTGTTACTCTCTACGCATATTCATTTGTTTTATGCCAAATCCAGTTTTCACTGGATTATCGTAATTACAAGCACTGTCATCCAAAAACTTATGTTAGATCACATACATGTGAAACTTAATTGACACTAGCAGTGTGTGTATCTCATTATGTGGTCAGATGACATCATTCAATGTTTGACAGTCACTAATGAATGCCAGAGAAACCATACGCAAATTCCCTGCAGAAGATTTTTTTTCAACAGTAAAAAGTCTAGCATTTGTTTAGTAAAATATACAGGTTTGCAGTTGTTCTGCATACAGAATTGCAGTGCCTTTGGTTATTAAAATGTGTTGGCAGGGCTCATGTTGTTGTGGTCATAATGAGTAGAATGTTCCGCATGACTGTGTCATATAAGTATAAAATCATGTGTAGGGATAATGTTTGTCAGATGCATCCCCTGGTCCTCCATCAAAAGTATTTTCTTAAACTTCCTTCTAGAGACAGATGGTAAATAAAGCATCTATTTAGCACAAATCTGTTGTGACTTATTTATCAAGGAAGCTGTAAGATTCATTTTTAAGAGCACTGTACCTGTATGTCTGGAAAGATTTTTGCATATATTGCAGCAGATTTATCAGGCTATCTGTAACACATTTTCATTTTGAACCAGTGGACATGTTACCCAAATGTTCAGACCATAAAGGGTCGCACTGGGCACACTATGAATACAACAGTACAATACATCAAAAATGGCAAATATATATTTCAGTGAAACCAAATTGTGAAAAAAAAATTCAAAAAATAAAAATAATAAAAAAATTAAAATAATAACAATAAAGTCCTCCTCATATGTGACCAGAATGTTGAGATCATTGAATAAAATCACCAGCCATCACCAAAATGTGAAAACTTGAGGACACCACCACCTGTGTATGATAAAAATGCCTGCCTACCAGCTGAAAGAGACCTTCTATAACAGAAGGTCAGCAGCGCTTGCGGCTATATACCCAGGCAGGGCCTTTCAATACGGTTCTTGTGGAATCCCCTCTAGGCCAAAGGTGTAGGTCATCCAGATAATGCTTCCATAATTTTGTCCCAAAAATACAAAAAAGAGCTCCACATAGTATATAATCTTAAGTTTGCTTCATTAAAAAGATAAGATATGCACTTACATCAATATAGTAGTTACATGCCTTTAAAAACAATCTCGCCGGCCTGCAAAAGACACAAGCAACCCACACTTCTGGGAATCAAGAACGCGATGACGTCAGCACATCACTCAGCACAATTTTTTTGTTATTTGTTTTTATATTTTTCCTATTTTTATTAATGTATTGTACTGTTGTATTCAAAGTATGCACAGCACGACTCTTTATGGTCTGAATATGTTTTAACTGTGTGTATGTCTCACAGTAGAGTTGCAGCTTCGATTATTGTTCTTTCACTTTTTCACATTAGATTTGTTGATTTCACTGTTTTTAAGCGCAGTTTTTTCTTCCCTTTTGACGTGTTAACCAAATGGACAACGGCTACTGTTGATCTTTAGAAGGGATTACACAAGTGGAGATCTTATATTTGTTATGCTTAATTGGTGACCTGCAAATCTGAGGTCCTTTTTTGGCCCTCCTTTTACAACCCTCTGTACAAGCTTCTATGATACAGGTGGGGAGTGATTAAGCATAAAAAATGTATTTAAAAGCTTATTTAATCCCAATTTCTTTGCTGGCTGTGATAAAATCAAAGTGCAGCCAGTGCTGCATAAAATGTTACTACTGTGTTGCCTGTGTTACTGTGTATTATCATTTTTAAGGAGCCATAAAGAAAGCTGAAGCATGGATGCTGCTTTTCATTGACTTTGAAAAAGTAACCAAATATAGACTTGTTACTTTACTACAGCTTTCCCACATAACTGTTCCAGGTCAGTGATCCAGCAGGTAATGAAGCCAAAGGGCCTTTATAAGGCTTTTTTCTCATGCGCAAACAGTTACAGCCTTTGCATGGGAATACACAGGTGTTCCACGCATTCCTGTGTAGGCAGTACCATTAATTTCATTGATTGGGATGAAACAGCTGCACAGACACAGCAGCCGCTGTGCCCAATTTTACATCCGTGTGTCTGTGGGTGAGTGCCAATGCAGGTTCTTAGTGTGTGTTTGGAACCTGCTTCCACACAGATGTCAAAATGGGAGTACCAGCTGTGTCTGTGCATCTGTTGCATCCCAATTGACATCAACACGCCTGCCTGCACGGGAATGAATGGAACACATGCATCCTCTTTCAGCAAACAAGGCCCTTACATGGGTGTACGCTGAAGTACACCCATATGAATGAATCCTAATAGTCAAACAATTAATCTCTTTAGAAGGAGGACAGCAATAGCAGATCCATTCTACTCTCAGGGAAAGGTTTAAGATTGCCAAAATAGTATTATTCAGCCGAAATGCAAGCCACTCTCCCACTCTTGGGTTGCAGGAAAGAAAATTGCTCCCTCAACACAGTCAGTATTAATGGGGGAATCCCTTCCGCTGAGCTATTGTGTTCTCCTGGCAGGGTGCACGGGGAGCCGTCCCTGCCTAGAGAACAGAGTGATTATTGCTAGAGGCTATATCCGCTTGCAATAATCACATCTTAAATATCCAACATGCTGGTTGTACCCAAGTGGATCGATGGATCGACTTGGGTACAATCAACCTGCTGATGGATGGTTCGAATCTCAGCCAGTCCCTGCTGAACCAGCTGAGAATCAAACCATCTATGGCTGGCTTTAGACAAAGTTTTACTATGTCTATATTCTGTGTGCAGAAAAGCATACGTAATGAAAGAGTTTCATATTAAAAAAATGATCCTTTGTCCTGTGGTTTATCTTTGTGAAACTTTAGCTTGTGGTAGAGTAAGTGAGGCATATTTTGTGGGTACTGTAGCCTTTGTGTGCAGTGTACACAGTGTGACGACTATTTTAACAATGACCTTTAAGTCCCAGCGACTGTTCAGCACAATGTGGCTACATGTGCTATGTTTTTCTTCCTTCAGTGTGCCTCAACTTTTAGAACCCTGGTAATCTCCCTGCACCAGATTGAAAATTACTTATATATCTTGATGGTGGTTCCTGTTTTTGGCGATTTTGGCCTTCCTAATCGTGTAAGCAACAATTTTCATTATTAAGGCTGGGACAAGCAAATATTGTCTCAATACAAGAGGCATACACTGTAATATATATATATATATATATATATATATATATATATATATATATATATGTAAATTGTCTTGTTGTTTGTGTTATTTCTTTCAGATCTGTGCAGGAGCTTCCTCAAAACAAAGACCGGTCACTGTTGCTCTCTTTCCTTGATGTGCAGGTTGAATGGTCTTGTATACGCCCCTTCCTGTAGTTTTATGCAGACACCGCCCAGTGGGTGGGGTCTGCTGGTTCCCTCCCACAGCTGTGTCTGCACAGTGCAATGACAAAGGCAGTTGGTGAAAGCAATATTCTTTGTGACTATTGAGGCATATATTGAAATTCAAGTTTTTGTGCCTGGAGTTTATCTTTAAATAGGACTTGCATATTTGAATGTAGGGTTTGTGATTAAGCGTAGACCTAAGCTGTAAACAGAAAGTATTTCATCCTCCAAACGTGGAGTCAAAATATCTTTCTAGATTGAGACTCTTTCTTAGGACTACACTAGCCCACACAATTTCAGTTTTTATTTGACATATAAAGAAAAGTCAAACATAGCCTGGCTTATGGTCATTTGACATGTTTCCAATAATAAATATTTCAGAGTTTCGGGAAGGAGGTAGATATCACTTTCTGGCTCGTCCAAAAATCACATGCAAACAATTTCAATTATGCCTAGTTATAAAAATGAAACAAAATTATGGACGCCTGCCTACCGTCCTGACATAAACCCTTTCTTTATCATTTAAATTTGGGCTTTATAAACTAAATTGTAGTTGTTTATTTATTCTACTTGAAATTCCTTGGAGAGAATACAGGAACAGATGGTGCATAGAGCAGACTGTTACTTAGCATTCATTCTTTGAGGACACAAAAATTATATTCTTTACTTTCCTACACTAAAGTCCCTACTGGCAGCATAAAATGACAAATAACTCTGGTCACACACACAGTTATAGTTTCCATTTGCATTCAGGAGTCATCCTATTTCATGTCTAAATTTTGGTGTGTCATCTTTATAGAAGTCCATCCAAAGTTGTGTCTATTTTTTAACATCCAATTTTATACATTTAGGCATGTTATTGTACTATGTGGCAGCTGCTACTAAAGGCTAAAGCTAGAACTTAGGGAACAGTCCAATGTCCAAGGCTGCTTTAGTTGCATTTGCTTAGGTCAATGGAAGAGAGAAGCAGAACACAGTGCAATCCCTGGGCTATGAAAATAATGACAGGTAAAGGTTTTCTAACCTGATCTTTTTGTTTCCCAAGAATCCTGTTTAAGGTTGTTGTTCTCTGCTCTATAAACAAAATCGGAATCAGGATATGGCCAACCATGTCTGTTGGGTATCTTTACTCTGCATATAAAGCTAGCCAGGAGAAGACATTTTCTGTACAGCTTGTGCTACATAACATATGGCACTTTGGAAAAGAGGAACCAAAATATGTCACCTCCCCACCTCTCTACCTTGTCCAATAAGAGAACGCTTTGCATTTATTGAGAAAAATGTTGTTCTGTGAGTGCTGCCCATGACCCCCTTCTTTCACTGTGTAGCAGGGCAGCCACTCGGAATGGGATCCTGAAGATAGCAGTGATCACTGCAGTAGTCGGGATTGCTATAGTGATTCTCAGCTTCCATAGGAATCTCACAAGTATGTTATATGCATATTTACATTGGTCCAAACTACACCAATGTAACTATGCATAAAAGCCAAACCTAAAATTCAACTTTAAACACAAGGGCAAAATGGCAATAAAACTCACATTACATTGGTGCATAAAGCACTATGAAAACTGCTACGAAGATTTGTCATTACAGAAATAAGGAGGCTATTATTACTGACCTCCTTATATAAATTATAATTGCATGGCTACTTCTGTAAAAAGACCAGAAAAAGCAACCATGATTAGTATATCTGTTTGGGTCAGTGAATCTAGGAGTACCGAAGCCACTGGGCCAGTATAGCAGACATGAGATGTTAACAATGGCAGCCTCCATGCTTCTCTCATTACGCTTTTTTTTTTCTTTCTTGTGTGAGATAAGCAATGCTCATGCACAACATACATCTAGTGTTAAAAAAAGGAAATAAAATATAAATATATAATATATTTATTATATTTATAATAAAAATAACCTGTGGCTCCCTGCCTTAAAAACACAATAGCACATAGAATGAGTGGATTGAGGGAATCGGACCTTTTTTTTTTTTCCCTGGTTGAATGAAAAAAAAAATGACGTATGTACAGGCTGCCTTAGAGAGGGATGGGGTAGCACTATTATCCAATCAGGACCTTCTACAGGCACAAGGGCAGACAGGAGGAGAGAGAAGAGTGAACAGCTGATGACATATCAAGTTGTTACCGCTCCTGTTTAATCATCAGGCTGTAGGTAGGGAGGTGACACCACTGCATTCTTTAAATATAACAGAGAAAGTGGGATCACCCTCCTGGTTGTGCTGTCTGGCAGAATTAGATGAACTAATTCAGCTTTCTGAAAGAGGAGCTTATGGCTGAGGCCATTCACATTTCTCTTCACCTGTTGAGCTAGTGCTGTGTGGTGTCTCTCATCCCCTCATAATTCACTACTTTCTGGATTAAGCATAAGACAACCTGCACCCTTATATTGCTATGAGACATCGGATTTACCAGAGTACCTTTAGTGACACCTGAGTGGTATAAGGAATTGCGAATTTAGCTTTCCAGCTTTAAATTAAAACTAAAGTCAAATTTTTTTTCGGATAGAGTGGATAGGGATTGGAACACCCGTCAGATTTTTATTGTCGTCGTATCCCCATTGGGAAATTCACCCTCTCTAATGGTCCTATTTACTGTTATTACCAAAAGCGAAAGAAAATCCCAAATGTTGGGTTGTCACCAGAACAACAATAGAGGGGAAATGATCCAATGAGAACACTATTTCTGGTGACCCTGGTGAAGTCCAGGGATTCCCAGACCTTGGGAATTCCTTCTCACTTCCTATTTTGCCTCTGGGTCAGAAAGTGAAGGGAAATCTCCCCAAAGGGACACAGATGGCAAAAAACCCGACAGGGATTATAACCCCACCCGAATCTGTCCAAGATGGAAAAAAAGCTTTGCCTTTAGTGCTACCTTAAGAACAGTCTGTACATTTCCGGATGGTTGGAAATGTTGCTTCTTGCTGGCTAAGGTTACTGATGAGCATCCTGATTTTCAATTAGCCTGGATGAAATCAGAAGGATTAGAAGACAATCATCTAATGTACCTTTCTATATTTAGTGCTCTCTTCTTAGGGCCTCATAGCAATTTAAGTAAAGAAATTTGAGGCAGCACTGACACATGTGTACCATCTGGAAAAACTTGGATTTCTCTCTGCTACACTGTATGATAAGAAACTGCAAGATGATTGGGTAATACACTGACTTGGAAATAAAATACAGGCACCATTGTATCTAAAGATATATTCCACACATATACATTTTAATGCATTTTCCACATGTACGATGTGGTAGATTATGATAAAAATTACAGTGCAGACAGGAAAAACTCCTATCACCATTTTGTTACAAAATCCACATTGTAATCCTATTCTTCACTTCAAGTACTAATTGATGGACCATGACCTCCAAATGTTTGGCTGACATTGTTTTAAGTTGAGCCAGCTCTGCTAGTTATGAAATCTTATCCAAGGATTGTGTGTGGTTTTGGTTTCTCATTGCTTGCAGCCTTGTGCCTAAAATACATATCAAGCTAACAGCCTATAAATTTAAAATGTATTCTACACATCACTGGTTACATGATATTGGAAGAAACAAAGTTTGTTTTCAGCTAAACCCCTGGCCATATCCAGCTAGGAGAAAAGAAAGATAGTCTTTTGATCCTGGAACAAAATATAGAAGAAATATATGTCTGAGGCTTATAATATCTTCATTACCCATAAATAAAAATATTAAAAATCCAACAGTTTATATGGTACTATGTTTGAATTAAAGTTTTGAGATATTTTCTGAGCAATTAATATATAAATGTGGATTAAACTGACAATATGAACAAGAAACTGGTAAAAGAGGATGCTTCAACAGGAACTCTTCCATTTGTAGTGTTTTCTCTTCCTCTCTGCTAGCTGACACAGGGGGATCACATGATTGAACTGGAGCCACCTTTACATAGGTAAGTATTTACATCTTTCTAACACAGGTTAGTCAGCATAGGTGTTAGGAGGGGAGAGGGGACAGTTTTAAGGCTAGTTACGTATAAGGTGGAATTTCCTTTTAAAGGGACAGCCCCTGCTGGTGGGAGTGAGCTGGAAGTATCTGTCTCAAACAGCCTAGAGCCTGCACTGACAGTTCCCCTCCCTCCTCCCTTGCGCATGGATGGGAGAGGAGAGAGCCAATCTGCTCCTTCCGCTCCTCTCCTGCTGTGTGCACAAATGTGAAGCTAAGCAGTCGAATTTGATCATTCAGCTGCTGGGCTTCATACTTTCCAGGGTGCACACACAGGAAGAGAGGGGCAGGAGGAAAAGGACCAGATCATCTCTCTCCTCTCCCATCCACGTGAGGAAGGAGGGAAGGGAAACTGTCAGTGCAGGCTCTGGGCTGTATGAGAGAGACGCTCTCAGATAAGAGTCCTGCTGAGGAGACTCTGATGAGGAGGCACTGATAGGCGGTACTGAAGGGCAGCACTAATAGGCTGCACTGATGGGCACTGATAAGCAGCATTGATGAGCACTGAAAGGTGGCACTAATAGGTGGCACTGGTGGGTACTAATAGGTGGCATTAATGAGCACTAATAGGTGGCACTAATAGACAGCACTGATAAGCAGCACTGATACGTGGCATTGATGAGCACTGATAGGCTGCACTTATGGGGCTGCACTGATAATCAGGGAACTGATTATCAGTGCCCTAATTATCAGTGTAAACAATGTACTGACAATCTTGCCAGTTAACAGCTCTCCTTTCCTCACACAGACACAGCGCGAGAGGAAAAAACTGCCGATAACCATCAGGGTTTACTAAAGGGCAGTCTTGTCAAACCAATCTCTTAACATTCTACGAGGAGGTGAGCTGTGAGCTAGATAGGAGGAGACCAGTGGATGTGGTGTACCTGGATTTTGCTAAGGCTTTGATACAGTTCCCCACAAGCGCTTAATTTATAAAATAAGGTCTGCCACAAGGTTTGCTCTTGGATACGGAACTGGCTAAAAGGGCGTGTCCAAAGGGTGGTAATAAATAGCGCATACTCAGACTGGTCTGGGGTGGTAAGTGGGGTGCCCCAAGACTCAGTCCTGGGACCAACCTTGTTCATTTTATTCATAAACAGCATTGAGGACGGGATCAGTAGTTCTATATCAGTTTTTGCAGATGACACAAAATTGGGCAGGGCAATAACTGCACAGCATGAGGCAGATATCCTACAGAATGACCTGAACAAAATAACAGAGTGGGCAACGACATAGCAAATGAGGTTTAATGTGGAGAAGTGTAAGGTTTTGCACTTGGGGACTAAAAACATAAAAGCACAATACACATTAGAGGGGGAACCTTTGGGGGAGTCAAGAATGGAGAAAGATCTGGGAGTCTTGGCTAGACTAGATATAGGATAGACAGGGCCGTCGCGTCAAGGCAGGCAAACCAAGCAATTGCTTGGGGCCCCGAGCTGGCCTGGGGCCCCAAGACCCGACACAGACTGACATCATCATCCAGGGCTCGAGTCCGGCTGCGGGAACGTATGGGAACGATGACGTTCCTGCATTTTTTCCATAGCAGGAACGCAGTTCCGATTACCTCCTGTAGGGGGCCCGGCCGGCAGCTGTGTTTCACAGAGCATCCAAAGTGTGCGTGCAGGCACTTTTTTTTTTGTTTCTGAAGTCCTGCCTGTTTGCCGAGTTCCCTGCTGCTCCCATGTGGTCTGACTGACCAATGACCATATATCCTGGGCCCCAAGTTCCGGTCCTGGTGGAGTGATATCTGTGTCACAGGGAGCAGAGGCTGTCAGCAGAGCAGACAGCAGCTTCTTCACTGACTGTCTCGTGTCTCCTTCAGCAAGTAAGTGCTGAGCTGAGGAGAGGGCAGGCTCAGGGGAAATCAGCAGCAGCCAAAAGCCATCAAAGCACAGAGGGACAGACAGTATGAGGAAAGTGGGGACCAGCAAGTCTGCAGTGAATGTTGCTTAAATAAGGTATTGTCATTGTCACTAAAAAAACAGCTTCTTTCTTCACCTATGCCATGCCTCTGTTGCACATGATTGATGATACAGCAGCTAAATGTAATCATTATCATCATGTTAATCACACAGTGCAGTTGCATTGAACCACAGCATCTGTATTGTGTGATTATTATCATGATGATAATGATGATGATCACAGGATGGACAGTGAAAAGCATTCTTAGGCCTCGTTTAGGGCCCTTTTAGGGACACCTGGACACTTGGCGTTGCAGATATGTGTCTCCTGTGCAGGGCCATCTTTTACCAGCATGGGGATGCACAAAGTGTTGTGTGCGCATCCGCCTCGCCTGCCAATGTTCTATTCATTTCTACTGGGAAACGCAGTTACATGGGTACAACCACTGGGTCCTATTCTAACATGCAGGTAGGTGTGGGTGCAGGTCCAAATAGAAATTAATGGGAAGCTGGCACGTGGACGCCCACAATACTTTGTGCATCCCCATGCTGGTAAAATACAGCTCTGCACAGGAGACACAACCTACACTTGCTTCATGTGAATGGGCCCCTTACACTTGTGTTTAGGGTGTGGAAAAAAACTTTTTTTTTTTTTTTTACCACCCCCAATCATTAACCCTTATACTGCAAAACAGCAGAGGATGGATACTATATGATGTGGCCATGATGCTTTTTGTGTAGCAAAAATGATCCCCATGGTTGTGTTCAGCCGCCACTTGCACCTGTTTTCCTGGGCTCTCCCATTCCAACAGGTTGGGTTGGAATTGCACAAAGAAGAAGGAACACGTGTTTCTTTCTCTCCTCTGTGAAAAATAAAGCTGGAGGCTTTGCGTGTGTGCTGGGGGGCCTCCATGTCCATTTTGCTTGGGGCCCCCAAATTCCTTCAAACGGCCCTGAGGATAGACTAAGCAATAGCATGCAATGTCAAGCGGAAGTTGCCAAAGCCAGCAGAATATTAGCATGCATAAAGAAAGGGATGTATTCCAGAGATAAAACTATAATCCTACCACTTTATAAAACTCTGGTCTGACCGCATCTGGAGTATTCTGTCCAGTTCTGGTCGCCAGTCCTCAGGAGGGATGTGTTGGAGCTGGAGAGAGTCCAGAGAAGGGCAACTAAACTAATTAGGGGATTGGAGGACCTTAATTAAGAATACCGTCTACAATCGCTTAAATTATTCTCCCTGGAGAAGAGACGCCTGAGAGGGGACATGATAGCAATTTATAAGCACCTCAATGGTGATCTCAGCATAGAAAAAAAGCTATTCAGTCGCAAGGATTGCATGAGAACTCGAGGACATACAATGCGATTAGAGGAGAAGCGTTTTGACCTCAGGCAACATAGGGGGTTTTTTACTGTTAGGGCTTCAAGATTGTGGAATTCTCTACCACCAGAGGTAGTTTCTGCGGGAAGTATGGCTACTTTCAAAAGATTCTTGGACGTACATCTCAAGGATCAGAACATTCAGGGGTATGAGAGATGATTACGGCCACGCGTGCCTACACAGGTTGAACTGGATGGACTATTTTCTTTATTCAACCTCAACTACTATGTAACTATGTAACATGTGATCAGCTGATCATAAGGTCAAGGGCAGTTGTAAATGGCCCTTTTACTGTGCTCAGCTGTGTCCAAAGAAGACAGCAGTCACAGTGACCTGGATGTGTGCCCCAGGGGCCATGCAGGAGGCAGGGTTCTGTGAGGATGTCCATGGATGCCATCCCAGAACTAGAAGCCTGAGGCTCGGATGGAAGGGGGGGGGGGTCAGGGAGGCTCCTCGTGGTTTCTTGCACCAGGGCCCTGAAGGGTCTAGTTACGCCTCTGGGGGGGGAGGGTAAACTGTTAGGGAGACTTCACCTCTCTTGCTGTTCCTTTGACTGCATTATTTTAATGTAATTAAAGCATATCTAAACCAAAAATCAAACTGTAGAATATTGCAGTTTACCAATTCTTAGATGTGATGGCTGCAAATGTTTTCTTTTTTTCTTTTTTTTTTTTCTTTTTTTTCACCTGGTGATCCAGCCAGTAAATCTGGTATTATTTAACTTCCTTTATCAGACCAAACTATTCAACAAAGGTGGCAGTTGAAGGGTTAAGACAAAACGTTTGACACTGACAGGGGTTCCCACAATGGTCAGCTTTTCTTCATTGATATAAAAACTTTATTTAAAAAGAAAGCTGGATTATCTAGGGTTCTTCTTTAATTTGTTAGTCAAAACAATTAGTAAAAAAACACTGTGATAAAAAACTTGACACAAAAAAGGATAATGGAAGCCACACTTCAAGATACAATTTCACTGTAAAGAGTCCATGCACAAACTGGGCTTTTCGTCTGATGCATTTCACTTAGAAGAGCTAAATCGTAAAGTCTCAGAACACCCCCAACTTGGATAGTCCCCAACATAAATTTTTCATTTTTAACTTTTTTAATCTATGATTAGTGGTTGGAAAGTGGTAGCAGCAGTTGTCATACTGGATCCAGGCATCAGGGGGATGTATAGTAGTGTTGTCTTCTCTGCAGTCTGCTGCAAATGTTTGAAGTTGTTGATAAGGGTGGATTATCAGTGATGCAGAATGAAATATCTACAATCCTTAAATATGACAGGGCTTTGGTGACCATCATCTACCAACACCAAAGACAGCAATTCTACATCTGACATTACACATTGTTCTGCAGATATACCTTTAAAAGCTTTAAAGGTGAACCCACCTAACTGTAAATTTAAAAAGGACCATTCCCTAAATGCATGTGCAAACTTTAAAGCTACTTTGTATTGAGCTCCAGGCAGTGCTGTATCTTGGCCTAGGCCAACAAGGCCCAGGCCTAGGGCAGCACTTTGCAGGGGGGCAGCAAAAAAGCTGCACCATGCGTGAGAAAAAAACAGCCTCCTCCCGGCTCCCCCACTAAAAATGGTCCCTGCCAGCTTGCTCTACACACTTTTAATATAGTGCCAGTCTTATAGGGCAAATTGGGCTGGAGGGCAGAGTCCAGGAGGCAAATCAGTCTGGCACCCCCATAAAGCGGTCACACTGCTACCTCCTGGTATGATATGATGGTATGATGATGGGCACTGCTGAGGCTGACCTTATGGGAACTGATGAGGCTACACTGAAGGGCACTGATAGACTGTGTTGTGGTCTGTGGTTTACAGATGACAGGGCGGGTCATAAACAGGAAGAGGTGTGGCCTTTACAGGAAGGGCTGCGTCATATTTAAATTAGGGGGTGCACAAGTTTAGTCAGGCCTAAGGCAGCAAAAAACCTAAATACACCACTGGCTCCAGGTGCCACTTTCATGTTAGAGTCCTCTTCTGCAGAGCGCTTCCTCCTGCCAACCTCTACCCCACTGTATGTTGTAGGGAGTAACCACAGCTCCCAGCGGAGGACATGCTATCCAAGAATAAGAGTATTAACTTGCGTGGTCAGTTGAATCGTTTTGCACACAAAACCCTTTCATGGCACCTGGAGTTTGTTCCTGTTTGCTGGGTTATGTGGCACACATTTAATAAATTCTAACTTCTAATGCTCTTTTTAT
>NC_138768.1:745754923-745889923 GCF_965119305.1 Pelophylax lessonae
TCCAACGCGTATCATCACTAACCACGTGACTTCATCAGGGATAGCTAGGCAACATATGCAGCCGTCTTAAATAGACAGGTATACTGGTCGTGATTTCAGGTGAAACAGGTGTGTATTGTCATGGATGCTGGAGCATTACGGAAAGTTATCTGAGCAGCGACCATCCTTAAAGAAGGAGTCTACACATCTGATTATCCCAGACATTGGCAAACCAGCGTTTCTAGACCTGTAACATAGGTCTAGGCAACAGGTACGGGCCACAAATATTTTCATTAACCAGAGGAAAACCGGAGAAGATAAAGCAAGCACTTACAGGACTGGGATTTGGGTTTTAAACACCAGTAGAATATTACAGGTGAGGAGGCGCATTTCGCGAAGCCGCCCATGCTGGTCATGTCCATCTGACGGCTCTGCATCTCAGAAGTGCACACCACAGCCAACAGCAGCCACCAGTTCCCACACTGCACACCCGCCAGTCCCTTTAGTGCCGAAAAACTCTCCGGAGCAGCCACCATGGTGCTGGGCAGCTCTCATCAGAAGCCAAAAGGCACAGACAAAGACAATCAGGGAGGTTCTAGCCAGGGCCTCCACTAAAGTGCCTCCCTCTCATGCAGGACCACAGCACTCCCCAAAGATGAAACCACTGCCACATAAAGACGGTGAGTCTGACACAGACCTGTTAGCCTCCCACTAGCCTCTGTCCTCAGCACCACAACCTGATCTGCTCCGGAAGATCGAACGTTTGCTGCAGAAAGCACTCAAACATCAGACCAGATCACAGACCGCCTCACTAGGGATGCGGAAACTGGGTCAGCGTACATTAGATCTAGAGCAAAGGGTGGAGGATCTAGAAGCCATCCTAAACAATCATGCTGAGGAGCTGAAAGCCCTTAGAGAGTAAAATCTTAATTTTATTCATAGGGCCTGCAAGTTCAATCTACGTATCCGGGGCATCCCTGAGTGAGTGATCGATCTATAATCTACCGTCATTGCTCTATTCCAGGAGCTCTCTCCATCTATTCCCATCAAACGCCTTAAAATGGACTGAATTCACAGAGCACTCACCCCACGCAAACCAGAGGGTCCCCCACGCGACATAGTTGCTAAACTCTATTTTTATCGCACAAAGAAACAGCTCCTTAATGCAGCATGCCAAAGGGAATACCTCAAGTTCCAAGGCCACGATTACCAGCTTTTCATGGATCTCTCCCAGAAAACCATCACTAATTGTCGGTCGTTTAAGCCACAACTCCAGGTCCAACAACATCACATCAACTACAATTGGGGGGGTTTCCCCTTTTCTCTCCGATTTACCCATCAAGGCCGCAAGCATACTTGTAAGTCTCAAGAGGCTCTGCAATCTCTTCTCCAGGATCTGCATCTTGCTACTCCATCTCCACCCAGAGAACTGGACCAACGCCGCTACTCTGCTTTTATCTCACCACAGAAAGCTCCCACCTCCACATCCGTGACAAACAACCGAGGCTCTTCACCTCTCCTTCCCTGGCTTCATCCGACTCCATGGACTGAAGGTGACCTCCATATGCGCTGGGAATCCCATCTAACACCTTAATGTATACCTGCAACTTTCCACTGGACTTGGCTTATTCACGCCTCTCCTCCTTTTCCTGGTGACAACGACCCACAATTCTGATAGTGGGTATCCTACTATTCATACTACCTTATAACTATTTCTTTAGGTGTAGTATGTCATCATTAAAAAGGAGGAGGAGAGAATGCTTGGTTAAGATTATTATCGATATGCTACATCCTAGCTTCTGTCAGATTCCATTTTATTGTGCAGTCAGTTAACTATAGGCTACACGGTCTCCCGGAGAGCATCCATTTGATCTTTTTTCAAGTTCTCTAACCACCCCTTCTGAGAATGGGACATAGCTTCCCTACCTACGGTCTACTACTTTAAAGACCCTAAATAGTTTTTACTATATGCTCTCCAAGAACCCATGTACAGGTAGTGTCCCATGGACATCTCTCTGTTGCACAAAATAAACAGCCTATGTATATATTCTTGGGCATTACCTTTTAAATAGGCATTAGCACCCTGTAAACAGTACTGGCATTTGTTCAACTCTCTACCTGAGCCACATGACGCTCCTAGGTGTTTCGTGGTTGTCAGCTGTAGTCCGTTGAAAAAACGGATTGCCAAACTCCGTACTCTCTCACAGCTCATAGTACGTGTCCCTACTTCAAGTTGCCACTGTCACATGGTTCTGGTAAACTACCTGTAACACCCCAATTCTCTGCCAAGCCATATTCCCTGCACCTGCTACATGACCTGGCCCGATATTACCACAACTTCAACAAGCCCTGCCATTTTCTTGGTCACCTCAATACATCCTCTACTTGGGAATCAACTTGACCGCAGACCCTACTGCGCTATACTCCATCAACTACCCTGCAATGTTGACCCATTAACCAACCTTATGTCCTCATGGTCCGTATTCCCCCTGGCATGGGTGGACTGGCACTGTTACCAAAATGGCAATCTTGCCAAAAATACTTTACCTTTTTCAGGTTTTACGGATTCCAGTCCCATCCCACTTTCTAAGACTACTGCAGCAATGTGTGTTCACCTACGTCTGGGATATCAATAGACCTTGTGTTGCGAGGCACATCCTATACATTTTAAACTTAAAGGGGGCCTAGGGCTCCCTAATATCACCAAACATTATCAAACCAACAAACCTAGCTCAACTGCCAAAATACCACGTGACACAGGAAATGCCTTTGGGGGTGGTACTGGAGTCGGTAGATAGTGACCCCCTATCTGTAGCCAATTTATTGTGGCTCCGCCCAAGTGACCGCAGATGATTAAGCAACCCAAATCACCTGTCACTCCTTAACTATTTGGGACAGACTCAAAAGTACGTACGGCTTCCAGTCTCCTCATAATCAACTCCCATCATTCCTCCAGAACACAGCCTTCTATTCTGCCTGGATATCCCCCTCATCATCCCACAGGTGGTCCTCCACTAAAAACTTATTCAAGCTCAAAAGTTCACGACTTCTGATAAGTTTAAACCATTCCCGACCCTACGCAAATCCCATCCCCCCAATACGGAGATTCTTTGATATCTAAAAAAATTAAGCGTTTTTTTTTTTTTTTTTTTTTGACTCTTGCCTCCGAAGAAACACATCTTTGCCTGTTATGTCAGGATTTCAACACACATGCAAACCCCCCCCCCCCCCATACTCAAGGTTTAATCCCCACCCTATATGCTCACCTTTTGGACCCACCATCCCATACACCTATATGGGAGAGAAATCTAGGCCTCCAACTGGACACCAAAGTTTGGGCAGCAATTTGGTAGGCTACCAAGTCAGCATCCCATAGTATAGTGGCACTGGAAACAAATTACAAGGTTCTTAGGCGCTGGTATCTGGTCCCTGCCCAGATCGCTAAATTATTTCCCACCTATCCTCCCAAATGCTTCCGTGGCTGTTCAGATGCAGGCACCCACCTCCACATTTGGTAAACGTGCCCATTGGCCCAAACGTTCTGGACTAACACTTTCCATATCCTCTCAACACTGTTCAAAAGTCCATTGGACCCTAACCCGGCCATGGCCCTACTGAATAAAGAACCACTAGAAGTAACCCGCCCACAATTTAAATTCCTCTTATAGGTTACTATAGCGGCGAAGCAAACCATCGTGTAGGCCTGGAGACCCCCCCCCCCCCCACACCTTAGCATCACAGAAACTGAAAACCGGGTCACCATAGCCATGATCCATGCCAAAATGGAAGCAATGCTCTTGGACAAAGTTAAAAAATATGAAAGCTTATGGAAACCATGGGTGGACCACTTCTGACTTCGATGAAACATTACTGTCCCCTTGACACCCTATACTTATGTTGCTAGGGACCCTCGGACGAAGATCCCTAAACCTCTCGCCCACTTCATCTCCCAGGACCTATCCTTTCTCCCTTCGTCTCCCCCCCCCCCCTCTTAGTTCCCCTACTCCTTACTTTCCTCCTATGTCCTCTTGTCTTCTGGTCCCTCTTCCTAGGCCCCCCTCTAGCTTCTCTCTTTTTCTCTCTACTCCCCCCCCCCCCCCCACCGTTCATATAACACGAACAAGACGACAACTGCACCCAACAACACGCAAACGTCACTCTATTCATTCTCTCTAAAGGTAGCATATGTTGTTCCCCCAAACTATCCAGTTTAATACTCCTACCTACACACCTCAAATGTTAATTATTGTTTTTTGAAACGTATGTATGACCTAGCTGAACAGTTGGTGTTACCCATACCCACATATACAGTGTTATACTATTGTTATCGAAAGTTTATCTTCTGTTATGGATGCTTTCCTTGTCAAATTAAAATGGGCTGCATCCCCACGCAAACATGGACGTAAATGGGGGGGTTATGTTTGTGAAAAAAGGGAGCTTTGCACTCGTCCCTATCTGGTCCGTAATTGTCAATAGACAGGAACAAGGCAAGCTCCTGTGTTGATCCAGCTGCTGCCGCTCTCGTGCTCCCCCTGCTCCTCACTGCTTTAGATCTCGGCTTCATTGGGGAGTGGGGTGGTCCACTGACATCTCATCTCAGTCGGGGGGGGGGGGGGGGGGGCGGTCCGCTGACATCTCGGCTCCACTCGGTTCAGGCGGGGGACAGTCTGCTGATGGCTCTGGCAGGGCGGGTCCTCTGACCCGGTGCACACTGTGGGGGGACGCAAAGGAGCCTTTTTTTTCCGTCCGCAGTCTGGTTATCACCTCTAATCCGCCCGCAGTCTCTGGTCATCGCCTCTAGTCCGCCCGCAGTCTCTAGTCATCGCCTCTAGTCCGCCCGCAGTCTCTAGTCATCGCCTCTAATCCGCCCGCAGTCTCTAGTCATCGCCTCTAATCCGCCCGCAGTCTCTAGTCATCGCCTCTAATCCGCCCGCAGTCTCTAGTCATCGCCTCTAATCCGCCCGCAGTCTCTGGTCATCGCCTCTAATCCGCCCGCAGTCTCTGGTCATCGCCTCTAATCCGCCCGCAGTCTCTGGTCATCGCCTCTAATCCGCCCGCAGTCTCTGGTCATAGCCTCTAATCCGCCCCCAGTCTGTCCCCTACGGCCCTTATGCTCCTCCCACTATCATGTTTGGTCATACCCAATTTTTTGCGGCGCGCATAGCACGCTACAGGTCGTTATCCCCCTGGCATACCCCTCAGTCTCAAGTTTAAAGGTTCAGAGGTATGTTCTGTATGTATGGACTCTGCACAGTACCACTTCTCTTGTCTGGTATGCTGGGTTAACAAAAAAAAAAATCAGTTAGTGTGCTGTCTTCCACAAGATGGTGCCCTTTGTACTTGCCCAGTAAGATTGGCTATTACAGTGTACCACCCTGTGATAGACACTCCGATGGCTAAGCATGCTGTTTTTTAGTGGGGGTATCCCCCTGTCAGAACACAGCAGGGGAGATCACTGTACTAACACTGCGTGTCTGACAGTGTGTACCAGGCCTTAAACTGGACAAAAGCCAACCTCACTGGGCAATGATCACTAAAACTTGAAGGAAAAACTGAAATCAAGTTAAATTTTTAGGAGGATCTGAGCAAATAGAATGAAGGATGTGATTGCTTACTATGAGCAACACATCCTTTTTTCCTTTTCAGAGTCTATGAATTTGGTGCAATCCGTTTTATTTAAAAATACTTTTACTTAGTACCTGCTGCTGAACTCAACTCTTCCCAGAACAAAAAATTATCTACGGCCCTGCATGCAAAAGGTGTGCTACTATGCACTTTGTTATTCTGCAAGAGACACAGCAAGTGGAATATTTCACTAAATGAACATTTTTAATACACCATCACCTAATCGTGTTGTTTGGACTTTTCAGCACTGGACATTTATTGCGTTTATTCAGGCTCACTGGATATCATTGGAGTTCATCAGTATTAATACTTTATTTAAATAGTTCATTTCTATTCACTTCTTGGATATAGATATATATATATATATATATATATATATATATATATATATATATATATAGTATTTTTAATTGCACACATTGCTATATCACAGCAGCGCAGCACTCTTTATACAGTATCTCACAAAAGTACACCCCTCACATTTTATTGTATCTTTTCATGTGACAACACTTTAGAAATGACACTTTGCTACAATGTAAAGTAGTGAGTGTACAGCTTGTATAAGGGTCCTTTCACACGGCCGCTCCGCTGCTTTCCGTGTGTCCGCAAATCATCCTATTTTTTTGCGGATGATTTGCGGACATAATGTAAGTGAATGGCACTGCGGATGTCAGCGGAATACCATCCGCTGACACCCGATTTTCCTCTTGTCAGTTCTGTTCCGTTTTTACGAACGGAACAGAACCCTATTTTTCCTTCCGTGTAAAAAACGGAAAGGAAGGAAAATCGGATGTCAGCGGTGTCATCCGCTGACATCCGCAGTGCCATAGACATACATTATGTCCGCATATCATCCGCAAACGGATGGGATGATATGCGGGCACACGGAGCGGATGACAGAAATGTCATCCGCTCCGTGGAAAAAAAAAAAAGTCCTGCAGCGGACCTTTCACACGGAGCGGCCGTGTGAAAGGAGCCTAACAGTGTAAATTTGCTGTCCCCTTAAATAACCCCACATAGCCATTAATGTCTAAACTGCTGGCAGCAAACATGAGTACACCCCTAAGGTAAAATGTTCAAATTGGGCCCAAAGTGTCAATATTTGGTGTGGTCACCCTTATTTTCAAGCATTGCCTTAACCCTCTTGGGCATGGAATTCACCAGAGCTTCACAGGTTGCCACTGGAGTCCTCTTCCACTCCTCCATGATGACATCACAGGGCTGGTGGAAGTTCGAGACCTTGAGCTCCTCCACCTTCTGTTTGAGGATGCCCCACAGATGCTCAATAGGGTTTAGGTCTGGAGACATGCTTGGACAGTCCATCACCTTTACCCTCAGCTTCTTTAGAAAGGCAGTGGTCTCTAGGAGGTGTGTTTGGGGTTGTTATGTTGGAATACTGCCCTGCAGCCCAGTCTCCCAAGGGAAGGATGATGCCCTGCTTCAGTACATCACAGTACATGTTGGCATTCATGGTTCCCTCAATGAAATGTAGCTGCCCAGTGCCAGCAGCACTCATGCAGCCCCAGACCATGACACTCCCACCACCATGCTTGATTGTAGGCAAGACACATTTGTCTTTGTACTCCTCACCTGGTTGCCGCCACACACGCTTGACACCATCTAAACCAAATAAGTTTATCTTGGTCTCATCAGACCACAGGACATGGTTCCAGTAATCCATGTCCTTAGTCTGCTTGCCTTCAGCAAACTGTTTGCTGGCTTTCTTGTGCATCATCTTTAGAAGAGGCTTCCTTCTGGGACGACAGCCATGCAGACCAATTTGATTCAGTGTATGGTCTGAGCACTGGCAGGCTGACCCCCCCCCCCATCCCCTCAACCTTCGCAGCATACGTCTAGTTCCCAAAGACAACCTCTGGATGAGACGCTGAGCACGTGCACTCAACCTATTTGGTCAGCTATGGCGAGGCCGGTTCTGAGTGGAACCTGTCCTGTTAAAAAGCTGTATGGTTCTGGCCACTGTGCTGCAGCTCAGTTTCAGGGTCTTGGCACTCTTCTTATAGCCTAGGCCATCTATATGTAGAACAGCAATTCTTTTTTTCAGATCCTCAGAGTTCTTTGCAATGAGGTGCCATGTTGAACTTCCGGGGACCAGTAAGAGAGTGAGTGATAACACCAAATTTAACACACCTGCTCCCCATTCGCACCTGAGACTTTGTAACATTAACGAGTCACATGACACCAGGGGGGGAAAAATAGCTAATTGGGCCCAATTTGGACATTTTCACTTAGGGATGTACTCACTTTTGTTGCCAGCGGTTTAGACATTAATGGCTGTGTGTGGAGTTATTTTGAGGGGGACAGCAAATTTACACTGTTATACAAGCTGTACACTCACTACTTTACATTGTAGCAAAGTGTAATTTCTTCAGTGTTGTCACATGAAAAGATATAATAAAATATTTACAAAAATGTGAGGGGTGTACTCACTTTTGTGAGATACTGTATATTTGTTACCAGAGATGTATAGTAACAAAGTAGAACTACTTAAGTACTGTACTTAAGTACCGAAATGCGGTATCTGTACTTTACTAGAGTAGAATTTTTTTCTCCTACTTCTACTTCACTACATTTTTTCGATGATTTCGATACTTCTACTCAAGTATTTTTTTTTTGTGCTGCATAGTTACTCGTTACTTTTAAAAAAATTACCACTGCCAGAACAGTAGACGGCAGGTTGCATAAAGCTCAAAAAAATGTGTATAATGTCATTTGTAAATCAGCGCATACGAAAACAAAGGCTGTGTATAATAAAAGCTGCTATACCAAATCTTTCCAATAAAAAGAAAATATGAAACAAACAAATAAATGGTGCTACAGCGCTTAAAGTGCATCAAGAAACTACTAACAAACACAGGTTAATCATTTGAATAAATCATTTGAAATAATAAAAAACAATATGATGTTCAAACTTTTGACTTCTTTCTTTAATAACTACATAACACAGTACTTGTACTTCTACTTTCAGTACTTAAGTAGAAATTTTTTTTCAAAACTACTGGTACTTTTTACTTTTAGTACTTAAGTAGCAAATTTTTTGAAAAAACTACTTGCAATACTTAAGTAAAAAAAATCTTGAATACTTTAGTACTTCTACTTAAGTAACTTTTTCTGCGAGCACTTCCACTTCTACTCAAGTCACTTTTTGATCGAGCACTTGTACTTTTACTCAAGTAGAAATTTCGAGTACTTTATACAAGTCTGTTTGTTACTATATGTGAGGGACACCCATTCGGTCATTGCAGCAGCTGTCAGATTAGCACAGATTAACACTTTAGTTTCATCACATTTTTTTATTTCTAGATTTAATTTTTGCTGAACAAACAGGCTTGGCAGGAACCTACCTGTGGAACTGTTCAAATAGATTCCGTGGTATGAAGTTCAGTAGAGTGTAGTTAGTGGTCCGTATCTTGTTGTTCTTGTAGCCTTTAGTTAGCCTGTCATATTCATCCTTGAACTGATCCAGGTACGGAACAACCACCCTATGTTTAGGAGTGCTGTTCCCCGTGTCAGAAGTTCTGCAGAATTTCAGGTATAATGGTGGTGCCGAGGTACTCCTCTGGGTGTCGTTGCTGTTGCTCTCCGTCTGTGCCACTTGCTGCCATCTGTGACGGGCCCACTGGAGGGGTCTGGCCATATCGATCCAACTTTTGGTGGAAATCTTCTTTAGTCTAGCAGGAGAAAGGTCATAAAATGGTTTGCAAATGCTTTAAATGGTCTATGATAGTTAAAAACATTGTGTGCATTGAAGCATTGGCCTGGAAAGGCTGAGAGGGAAGACCTCCCTGGGCTCTTAAAGTGGAACTTCACTCTCCTAATCAACACATTATTTTTAAATAGATAGGAAAGTATATTTACTTGTTTTTAACTTTTTTTTTTTTTAAACACATTTCTTCAGTTACTTCCTGGTTTCCTGCCTAGGCCAGTGATACACCCCAGGAGGGGAGGAGAGGAGGGGAGAGGAGGAGGAGGGGATTTCTCAGCTAAGCACACTCTCTAGCATGCATACTTGAGTTAAGGGCAGGAAGTAAATGCTACATGAATTATTTGCCCTTACTTAAGATGGCCACGAGCAGAAATCCTAGGGGGGGGGAGATTTCTCACCAAAATAAAAGCATGGAGACGTGGATGCATGGGGAAGTTTTTTTTAAATATTAAAAATTAAATAGCGTTTATGGTTTGTGGTGCTCAGATGGAGTGAAGATCCGCTTTAAAGTGGATCTTCACTGCATCTGAGTCCCACAAACTAAACACACTATTTAATCTAGGTTTAGTATTCAAAGCAAACCCACCCCTCTATTCGGGTACATATGCTTTATTTTGTTGGGTAATAACTTTGAAAAACACCCCCCTAGCATTGGTGGCCATGGCCACCTTCAGACAAGGGCAAATGATTAATGTAGCATTTACTTCCTGGAATCCACCTGCCCTAAGCTCAGGCATGCATGCAGGGGAGAGTGTGCATAGCTGAGAAAACCCCTCCTCCTCTCCTAAAGATTCCTGGGGTGGGTGACATTTGACTGAGCAAAAAACAAGTAACAAGTAATTATTTATTTTTTCTTATCAATTTACTAAGGCTAGCAGCGTAAGGATTACTAAAAATCAATGCAGATTGGGAGAGTGAAGTTTCACACTATTGCGATTCTGCGGGCACCGCAGCCCATTCATTTGAATGGGCTGCTATGCCTGCTTTTCAGGCAGGAAAATGGTTCCTAGACTAGTTGGAAAACACAGCAGCTGGGAAATCGCATGTTGCTTTTGCACCATGTGATTTCACAGCAGTTCCCACACCCGCAAACACTCTGCGTTTTTAGATGTGTGTGGATGAATGGCAGTCCAGCGGGTTTTTAAAAAGCAGCTTGCTTTGCCTGCAGGCGATTGTGGGAGCGGGAACTGGTCCTATTCCACCCGCAATAATGGGAACCAGGCCTAAAGCGGAACAAAACCCACCAATATAATGTCTTCCCAAAACAGCTACATGCAGGGCATGCTGTGAATCATAACTGGCACAGTTGCTTGTGTTATCAACTGAACTGTCAAGCCATGAAATGACTGCTGTCATCAATGATCACACATGCAGTACTTTGACAACTACCGATCAAACAGAGGCTAAGATGGCCGCTTCCTTGGCTGTAAGGAGGGGAGGTTTAATTCCTCAATACTACTAACTAAATACCACTTGTACCATACCCATCCACATCAATTAGAGCAGGAGGGAAGGGAAATTGAGGGGAATTCACTTTCTGGCACCAAGAACCCTATGTTAGTGAGGAAGTTTTTAGCTAAAAACAAAAAAAAAAAAAAAAGAAATCATACATTTGGAAAGTGGTTCACATAAAAACTACCTAAATCTATCTCACGAGTCAGAAACAAAAACGCACACAATGCTTTTCTTAATTGGCACATGTCTTTTTAAAGAGGCCACACTGCCAGTATAATATGGCAACTGCTTTATTAAATTTCCTGAAATCTGTAATATAATTATAGAGACAAATTCCTGCTCTGTGAATAGCATTCATTAAAACATCATTAAATATTCTTTATGAATTCCCCTGTATGTCCAAGGCACACTTTGAAATTCTAACATGCCTCCACCTAAGGAATGAGTGTTGGCTGTAAACCGGTACATGAATATGGGGCGCACACTGAGCGGAGGGGCACTCCAACCATATTGCCACTCTGTTCTCAGTGTAGCCTGAAACTAGGCCACCATCAGTTAAGTAGACAGTAGGCGTTCCACAGCAAATGGACAGCCTGCTATTGGCTATAGAATCTGCCCAAAGCCAATTACGAGGAGGAAGTGGACCTGTTAACCACTTGTGGACTGGAAGATTTTGGCCCCTTAATGACCAGGCCATTTTTTGCAATACAGCACTGCGTTACTTTAATCGACAATTGCATGTGACGCTGTACTCAAAAAAAATTGATGTTTTTTTTTCCCCCACAAATAGCTTTCTTTTGGTCACTCTGCAGTTTTCATTTTTAGCGCTATAAACAAAAAGAAGAAAAGCGACCATTCTTTAAAAAAAAAAAAAAAAATAGAAAATGGATCTCTCAATTTAGGACAATATGTATTCTGCTACATAATTTTGGCAAAAAAAAAAAAAAATCACAATAAGTGTATATTGATTGATTTGTGCAAAAGGTTATCGAGTCAAACTAGGGGAAAGATTTATATATATTTTTTTTTTTTATACTAGTAATGGAAGCGATCTTTAGCGGGACTGCGACATTGTGGCAGACAGATCGGACACCTGACACTTTTGGGGGGGACCAGTGACATTACTACAGTAATCCGTGCTAAGATATGCACTGTTACTGTACTAATGACACTGACAGGGAAGGGGTTAACACCAGGGGCAATCAAAGGGTTAAATGTGTGCCTAGGAGGTGCTTTCTAACTGTGTAGGGGAGGGATTACTGGATGAACACAGAGACCTTTGTTCCTAAATAGAAGGAATATAGGATCCCTGTATTCATCACTGACAGAACAACGGTGTGCTGTGTTTATTTCGGAAGAACGTCGTCGTGCCTTCATGGGGAGCGATCGCGGGTGCCCCGTGGGGAGTTTGTCTGCTGGACCCGCTGACTGGCTCCCCCTCTAGCCAATCGGTGCACGCATGCCCCCACTAGCTGCTACACAAAACGACATGCAGGTACATTGTTTCCTGTAACAGAGTCAACCTGCCATCATATAACTACGGCAGCTGGTCGGCAAGTGGTTAAAGCGGAGTTCCACCCGAAATTTATACTTACCTCCATCTTCTCGCTCCCGGTCACCTGAAAAACAAATGGATAATCACAATTTTTTTTTTTTTCACTTACCTTTTAGAGAAAATATAAATATACTCACCTTACTTCCTTCTTCCTCCCCTCGGCGGCCACGGCGATTCGTCACTTCCTGGCTTTTGCAATGATTCCTGGGAGCTGAACGTCATCGCTCCCAGGAATCATTGCGCCTGCACCGGCCCCGACGTCAGTTCCGGGGCGCGCGCGTCATTCCCTTCTAAACAGCTTCTGGGCATGCCCAGAAGCTGTGGAGGGATGACGCGCGCGACCCGGAAGTGACGTCAGGGCCGGTGCAGTGCATCGTGGGACCGAAGAAGGAAGAGGACGCAGAAGAGGATCGCGCTGGCTTCAAGCTGCCCACACCTGAGATGGCAGGGCTGGACAAGACAATTTCAAGGTAAGTATTTCTCCTGAAAGGTAAGTGCAACCCGGGACAGATCAGAGGCTAGCCATTGTGGAATGCACTAGCCCTGACTGTCCCGGGGGTATTTTTATAAAAAAAATGTATAACCAGGGTGGAACTCCGCTTTAAGGAACTAGTGTTTCAGCTTCCCCATCTGACTACAGCCACTGTCAAAGTCACTTGTTGCTAGGAGGTGGTCAGCTGTGAAGCAGAGAGTGTCCCGTGTCCTTTATGGCCATTTCGCAACGCAATGCGCACATTTTTCCTGTCCAATTTTTGACAGCGTATTCATTTCATTAAGATGCCGAACACGCACGACTTTTAAAATCAAGCCTGCATCAAACTGGATGGTACTGCTGTACTATGTGGTTTGGTGGCTGCAAATGTATGCGTTTGTTACATGAAATTGGGGGGTGCCATTAATAATAATAAAAATATTGCCACCCATGCACGTCCAACAAGGGGCAGCATGTTATCAAACACACGGTACGGGAAATGCGCGTTTGCCCCAACACATATGGTGTGAACTGGCCCTTACAACCAGAGATGGCTAACATGTCACCTGCTATACAGCATAAGGAGAGAGGCACTCTGCCTGTCTCTGTGCACCAACTAAAGCTGGCCATCCATTATACAATTTTCTTGTTCAATTTGCTTTAGATTTACCTTCACCTATGTAGTGCAAGTGCCTGGCTGATTGCATACAAATTTAAAGTGTTTAGGTTTGACCACTTCTTATATGGTTTTGGTAAATCTACAAGAAAATTGTATAATGTATGGCCATCCTTATGGTCCTCACTATCTCCAGTTTGGCTATCTATGAACTAGAAATCATATTTTCTGAATCTGGTGCAATAGAAGTGGCACTATTAACAACTACCCGAATCAGCCGCACACGTGGGTAAACCTACCAAAATGGGCAGCAGGGATTTTGGAATCTGGCACAGGTCATTTTAAAGGGCCATACCGCCAGAAAAGTGTTAAGGGTATTTGAATTCCCCCCATAATGTTACAAATCTTTTTATGCATTTCATTGGTGTGCAACACACACACAAAAACGTTAAAGATTGCCTTAAAAAAAAAAAAAAAACACACAAAGCTGGTACTGTAATGGCAGAATTCTCTGCTCTATAAGGAATGTTACACTGCGGAGTGTGGAGAAAGTTCCAGTTATATGCAAGGAAAGAACTGAAAGCGTGACCCCCTTTATTATCCTGCACATTCATCCAATGTCACGGTGAGAAGGATAAACCACTGAAACAAGCAAGACCATTCCCATAGCTTATTGGTTTCCAGTCTTTCATGGGATCGTTAGATTTACTCCATCTTCTCACATGCTTTACATTACAGAAGTATGCTGGGCATTCTTCTACATTTTATAGGGAAAGCTAAAACCAACAAGCTTGCTTCTGCTTTGCAACTGAACTCTTGGAATCAGACAAAATCTATCACCACCCCCTTCTGGACTGCAGGGCTTCCTCTATCCATGTGTTCAGACGAACGCACTGTCCTCTCTAAAAAAGCCCATACAGTGCCTTAAAAAAAGTATTCATACCACTTGAAATTTTCCCCATTTTGTCATGTTACAACCAAAAACGTAAATTTATTTAATCGGGATTAATGTGATAGACCAACACAAAGTGGCACATAATTGTGAAGTGTAAGGAAAAAATGATAAAGGATTTTCAACATTTTTTTTACAAATCAATATGTGAAAAGTGTGGTGTGCATTTATATTCCTTTCCCCCAGTCAAACTGAGTCAAAACTTTGTAGAACCACCTTTCACTGCAAGTCTTTTTGGGGATGTCTCTACCAGCTTTGCACATCTAGAGAGTAACATTTTTGCCCATTCTTCTTTGCAAAATAGCTAAAGCTCTGTCAGATTGGATGGAGAGGAGTGTCTGTAAACAGCAATTTTCAAGTCTTGCCACAGATTCTCAATTGGATTTAGGTCTGGACTTTGACTGGGCCATTCAAACACATGAATATGCTTTGATCTAAACCATTCTATTGTAGCTCTGGCTTTATTTTTTTTATTTTATTTCAGGTACTTATATAGCGCTGTCAATTTACGTATGTATGTTTAGGGTTGTTGTCCTGCTGGAAGGTGAACCTCTACCCCAGTCTCAAGACTTTTGCAGAATATAACAGGTTTTCTTCTAAGATTGTCCTGTGTATGTGAGCAGCTTTCTTCCTGAGCTCCGGACTGCACAGAGATCCTTTCATCATTCTGCACAGCCTCAAAGTCCTTTTTTTTTTTGCTGCTACAACCCCTGATCTTCTAAGATTGCCCTGTGTATCGCTCCATCCATCTTCCCATCAACTTTGACCTGCTTCCCTGTCCATGCTGAAGAAAAGCATCCTCAACATATTGCTGCCACCACCATGTTTCAAGGTGGGGATGGTGTGTTCAGGCTGATGTGCAGTGTTAGTTTTCCACCATACTTAGTGTTTTGCTTTTAGGCCAAAAAGTTACATTTTGGTCTCATCTAACCAGAGCACCTTCTTCCACGTTTGCTGTGTCCCCCACATGGCTTCTCGTCAACTGCAAACATGACTTCTTATGGCTTTATTCATTCAACTTTTCTATAAAGGCCAAATTGGTGGAGTGCACGACAAATAGTTGTCCTGTGGACAGTTTCTCCCACCTGAGCTATGGATCACTGCAGCTCCTCCAAAGTTAACATGGGCCTCTCGGCTGCTTCTCTGATTAATGAGCCCCTTGCCCGGCCTGTCAGTTTAGTTGGACGGCCAAGTCTGCAGTTGTACCATACTCTTTCCATTTTCGGATGATGGATTGAACAGTGCTCCGTGAGATGTTCAAAGCTTGGAATATTTTTTTTTTTTTTTTTTTATAACCTAACCCTGCTTTAAACTTCTCTTCAACTTTATCCCTGGCCTTCACCATGCTGTTTGTTCACTACGGTTCTCTAACAAACCTTTGAGGCTCTGTTCACATTAGGTCGCTCCGACTTAGGGGGCGACCTGTGAAGTCGTGTGCAGCGCGACTTGCACAGACTTCACATAATGGAAGTCAATGCAAGTTGCCTCCAGGTCGCCCCGAAGTAGTACAGGACCCTTTTTCTAAGTCGGAGCTGACCAAGTCGCCTGACAAGTCGTACCAGTGTGAATGGACACTGAGGGTTTCACAGAACGGCTGTATTTATACTGAGATTAAATTACACACAGTTGGACTATTTCCAAATAGGTAACTTCTGAAGGCAATTGGTTCTACTAGATTTTAGTTAGGGGTATCAGAGTAAAGTGGGCTGAATATAAATGCACACCACACTTTTCAGATATTGGAAGAATTTTTAAAAACCATTTATCGTTTTCCTTCCACTTCACAATTCTGTGCCACTTTGTGTTGGTCTATCACCTAAAATCCCAATAAAATACATTTATCTTTTTGGTTGCAAGATGACAAAATGCAGAAAATTTCAAGGGGTATGAAAACTTTAAGGCAATGTACTAATATTAGTCTGTTTTATTTGTTCAACCAGCATGTTGGGGGGGGGGGGGAACTGATCTGAACACCCTATCCACATTGCTGTCAAAATACAGTAGCTCAATGGGGAGGAATCAGAGAGACTTCCCCACCGAATATACAGATTAGCATTGCCAGCTATAGCCTGCAAAGCTGATGAAGTGGGGAAAATCTAACAGTGCGGTTGTTCAGAAGTTAATCCGTAGACTGACTTCTGTACAACCACAGTGCCCATACATGGATCAAAATTCGACCAATCTCTGCTGAACCGACCAAATTTAGTTCCATGTATGGCCGGCATAAAGTGCTTCAGGCCACGCTCCTAAGCTTGCCTTCTCACATACAATGCCAGTGTACTGCTCACACCCTGGAACTTCAGGCAGAAGAGCACAGCGCTGGTGCCTGCTGGACCCAGGTATAGATTTTTCTTTGAACATTTGCAATGATCGCTGCTGGACCGACACAAAGTGAACACGGCAGGTGGCTACACCTGGCCGCAGCAGAAATCTGATTCCAGCCCCTACAATTCGCACTGACCTAAATCACCTATTTACAGACCAAACGGAAGATTGTAAGGGAAGTGAATTGCTGAAGCCAGTGGGGAGATTTCCTTTCCTACAGCCTAAACCCCCATATATACGATCAGAATATCATACAAAAAATACTGCTTTTGAAGCGATTGTACGATAATCTGATTGTTGGTACACAGCTTTCGCTCAAGATTTTCGGAAGGGACAAACAAATTACCATATCATACGATTTTCATTTAATCAGTAGAGTTTTCATCCGAAAATACAATACAAATACATTACTTATGACATTTTAATTCTGTTGTACGATAATTTTCGTACTGTAACAACATATTCGTTTTCGGAATGGAGACTAGCATGAAAAAAAAAAAATAAAATAAAAAAAATCTCATCGTGTGTATACAAGGCTTAACAGGAAGTGAGAGGAAATCCCTGCAAAGTAAGGGAATTCCTTGGGAACCCCCAGATCACCAACACTAGTGTCCCTATTGGAGGATTTCCCCTCTAACTTTTCTGGGAATTCACAACATTTTGGGAATTTCTTTAACTTTCACTCTTAATGATAAATGGTAAACAGGAAAAATAGAGAGGGTGAGACCCCATTCACACTAGCGCGACTTGGTCGCCTGAGAAGTCGCGGTGGGTCGCTCGCCATTGAATAGTACAGGACCCGTTCTAATAGGAGCGACACAAGTCGCTCCGACTTAGAAAAAGGGTCCTGTACTATTTTGGGGCGACCTGGAGGTGACTTGCATTGACTTCAATGATATGAAGTCCGTGCATGTCGTGTCGAGGTCGCGGTGCACAGCTTCACAGGTCGCCCCAGCAAGTCGCGTCGCCCCTGTCCGAACGGGGTCTAAATCTACCAAGCAGGGGACACAGACAGCAATAAAAACTGACAGAAGTTCTAATCCATCTCCACTCTATTCAAAAGCACAAATAAAAATAAATAAAAAAAGGGGTTTTGTGTTCTGAGTCAGAGATATTAGAACAGGAGTGAATGAGGGGAGTGCCATAATTGCTACATTTGGGAACCTTTGCCAAAGCTCGCTCATCTACTGCCATGAGTCCAGACAACCGTTCACACAATGCAGCTGTCATCATGGCCTGCAACTGTCACTTTCGGTTTCTCAACTACCTCTTTTTTTAGCAGTAAATCTACACTTATTTTTAGGTGCACAGTATGGAGCTCAGTTTTGCTGAGTATTTTCCTGTTTGTCAGGATTTACAGATACATGATATTATGGAGTGTCCTTCCCTTTAACTTTGACCTAAAGCTGGCTATACGCTATTTATTCTGATTGTACAATCTCTGTAAAATCTGTTTTTTAGACTTATTAAAAACGAAGTAATAGGAGGACAAACCATAACAATCTATTAGGGATCGACCGATTTATCCGTGGGGCCGACATTCACATTTTTGAAGTATCGGTCACAAATGTGCTGATATTGCTTCAAATGGTTGTACTGAAATGATGCCTGCAGCTACATCCATCACCCCAATACGTTTTTTTTTTAGAGCGGACGGTCAGCTTTCTTGTAACAACCACCGATGCGCCTAAGCAGCCGCTCGGCTGTTATTACAAGCAGCTGCTCCGCCCGAGTCTCCTGTGCCACTGGGTGGACCGAGCGACCAGCCGGCAGGTATGCTGGCTGAAGACCCGAACAAAGCCAGAATCGGCTTTGATCGGGTCTCTGATGTAGTAACCTGGAAGCGAGGTCATGACATCAATTCCGGTTACTGAAACCTTAAAAGGTGCCAAATTTAAAAAAAAAAAAAAAAAAAAGACAGTATTCAAAACAGCCAAACTTGCATTTTGCATGCTTTTAAGTGCAGAGAAGGGGTTTAGGGGTCTTATAGAACCCAGATCTCTCCATAAAGAGTACCTGTCACTGTCTATTACTGCCCCAAGGGATGTTTACATTCTTTGTGACAGTAATAAAAGTGATAAACAAAAAAAAAAATTGAATAAATACAAAAATAAATAAAAAGGACAGTGTAAACATAACCGTCCTGTAAAGATGACTGCAAGTGCACAGCACAGACTGCTCAATGAGGTGAGGAAGAATCCTAGAGTGTCAGCTAAATACTTACAAAAGTCATTGGAAAATGCTAACATCCCTGTTAGCGAATCTACAATACGTAAAACACTAAACAAGAAAGGATTTCATGGGAGGATAACACAGAGGAAGCCACTGCTGTCCAACAATAGTCAGAGTCCCAGTCGGAGTCCTGACCTCAACCCGATTGAGATGCTGTGGCATGACCTCAAGAAAGCGATTCACACCAGACATCCCAAGAATATTGCTGAACTGAAACAGTTCTGTAAAGAGGAATGGTCAAGAATTACTCCTGACCGCTGTGCACGTCTGATCTGTAACTACAGGAAACGTTTGGTTGAAGTTATTGCTGCCAAAGGAGGTTCAACTAGTTAATAAATCCAAGGGTTCACATACTTTTTCCACCTGCACTGTGAATGTTTACATGGAGTGTTCAATAAAAACATGGCAACATTTCATTCTTTGTGTGTTATTAGTTTAAGCAGACTGTGATTGTCTATTGTTGTGACTTTGATGATGATCAGATCACATTTTATGACCAATTTGTGCAGAAATCCATATCATTCCAAAGGGTTCACATACTTTTTCTTGCAGCTGTACATTTTAGGTGCCTTACTACTGAACTCTATTTTTTTTTACTACACTAAATGCTGCGCACATTTTTGTTTGTAGATGCAGCTGTGTGTATGGCACCAATGATTACTACAGTGCCGCTGTTAAATGCGCAAAAAAAAAAAAAAAAAAAAAAAAATAAAGTATGCATTTATAAATTCAGTAAAAAAAAAAAAAAAAAAAACGCTGTACAATCTGTAGGAATTCAGCCTTTTCTATTCTCACGTGACGCTATTCCCACCCGGAACGGTGTGAACCTCTATGTGTCTAATTAAAGCCATTGTTTGTTCTACACAGCTGGGGTGTTAATTACTCCACTCCGCTCTGAGATCGCTGTCTGGGGAAACATTTACAGATCAAACAAACAGGAATGCTGCAAAGCCCGCACAGTGTGCTAGTAAGATGTTGTAGCAATATAAAGAGCTTGTATACAAAATATCTACGGCAAGCACACAGAGTTTCTAGTTACTATTTACTACTTGGATGTTCTTCAACTGGAAAACACAACAGGAATCGGTCAAAGCCACAGATAACCTAGAAAAGGGAAGGAGGGGAGGATTTTACACTGAATTTAGGAGTCCGATGGCTTTGTTAAGGCCTCATTTACACCTAAACGACACGGCCACATCGCGTTTTTCGGGCGAAGACCTCGTTAATCAATTTTGGCACTGAGCAAGGTATGTTTGCCATGGCATTTTTTGCCGTGCAACAACTGCACTGATTTTGGCGTGCCCTTAAAAATAATGGTGCCACAAGTGCAATGCACGTTTTGCTGCAATTCTGGATTTTGTGGCCAGGAACAAGCAATTCTGCCCACAATTCCAAAACGCTAAAGTGTGAGTAGAGCCCTAAAATAGAAATATGGCCAAAGCTTTAGCCCTGCAGTCAGCTGATGTCAGAGAGACACTCTAAACTCTGGAAGAATCTTGACAAAATTGTCAGGATTCACCCAGATGCCTTATCAGCAGCTGGCTCAGCCTCATGTCCCCTCCATAGCTGGAAGCGCTGAAGAGGCAGAGCAGAGAGCGGTGACTGACAGTCACTGCTCTCTGCTCATGGAAGATGATCAGCAGTCATGTTTGGTCAGTTGTTGCTCTAAGAAGCAGTTGGGGACAGCTGCAGCATCAAACCTGTGCAGCAAGTAGGCAAAACCTAAAAGTCTAAAGGTGTTTTGTATTCCCGCACTTTACCTTTAAGCTGGTCATACTTTAATACATTTTCGTTTAAATGTTCATATGGAAATTCTAAAAAAAAGCGTTCATCGGAACATTTTCTTGCTATCAACTGGTAATTTGGTCCAGACCTACTATTTGAATGGAATCCCAAACATATTAAAGAGGTTTCATTACAAAGAGCAAGATCCACATTCAGAGTTCTATTTGCATTCTCATCAGTATGATCTGAAATAAACATTGATTAGTCCCCACTAACCATTAGAAAATCGAATGAATGTTCTGCCAATTTTTGAATGCTATTATAGCTTGGGCAGCTTTGGGGCTCATTCACACAGGCACTGTTGCCTACACAGCTTGCAGGTAACCCTGGTTTCTTTATGGGGAAACAGCTGCTCGTCCTAATGCGACAGGCATGCAGGGGCAAGTGAGTGGCCTTGAATGCAGACTAAAAAGAAAAGGGAGGGATCCGCGCTTATGGAAAACCTAAAGAAGTTGGCTGCAGCCTACCTTCAAATATATAGCCCCAGTAGAGGTAATATAGATATAACGGGGAAAAAAGGAAAGGTATTTAGCGCTGCCTAAATATGTGTAAATGGTTGGTATGGGTGGCAAATTTTTCATAAACCAAACAATGAATAAGAAATAAAAATAATACAATAAATATCACGTGACAATGAATGTAGTGACATTTTAAAGTGACATAGTGCCAAGGTGCAAAAAGAGATGCAAAAAGTGGTAAATAAAGTAAACCCCAAAGAAAAGAAGGGGTTGCAGTGTGACAAATGCAGAGAAATCCCAAAAAGATATATATAAATAAACCACAAAAGCCATATAGTAGCTATAGCTTAACAACTAATGCATAAACTGTAATTAAAGTGACATAGTGCCATGGTGCAACATAAATTCAATAAAGTGAACCCCAAAGGAGGGGGGGAAAGTAATTATTGCAAGGTGCTTAGTTGGTGTAAATTATTCTAAAAAAAATAGTGACCTTAGATAAATAAAAAAAATTATAAAAAAATTAAATGAAAAATTATATGAAAACGGTGACTAGGTGAAGGTTCACACTTACACAAATATACAAGTGACTCACGTAATAAATTACGTATAAAACGATAGGCGTGAGGAGAAAAAAAAATAATGTATGTATATTAATATATATATATATATATATATATATATATATACACATATACATATAAAGAGTAGAAGTGTCCAAGTACACTCAAATTGGGTAGTCCATGGTATTAGAAGGGTCAATTTGACTAAAAGTCCCAAAATCCGGAGGGTATGGTGAGGATCCAGGGGGTGACTTGTGCAGGTGAGGATACAAATGTGCTCCCCTCTCAGTAAATGCCGCACTCGCCAGATCAAGGTACCCCTACAGGGGTAACAGGCGTAGTATAATTCAAGGGTAGGTTCTCATCAAGGACATCAATACTCAATGGCAATAAACATCCTCAGATACTTCCTTCCTTTTAGATATGGTAATATTCGTATGTGGTGAATAGGTCATCAACAAATATAGATGGACGTCCCGACCATGTATAGGGAGGAAAGGGATTAAATAGTTAAGTACTGTAAAATCCTACATATGAAACAATACTCACAAAACAGAGGTAGATCATAAGCAGGTAATAGTAGTGGCAGTAGCGTGGAACTGCTTGTTTCCTGGATCGCGGTTTGCTTCCGGAACGCTATGCATTCCAATAGCAGGAAGTGTAGTTGACCAAACAGCGGAAGTGACAGGAAGACGCTCTACGCGTTTCGTCATTTGACATCATCAGGCCGCTCCGCCGCATCGGTTGTCATTACATGAAAGCCGACCGTTGGCTCTGAAGGACAGTACCGGGGTGATGCCTCTAGCTGCAGGCATCACTCGGTACAACCACTAGAAATATGGGTTTATAGCAGCAGGTTTGTGGCCAATACAGATACTTCAAAAAAAGTGAACATTGGCTCCACCAATAATCGGTCGATCCCCGACTTTTTTTTTCTTAAAACTGCAAAGCAAAAGTTATAATGTGCTATTATGCATTGCATACAAGCACATTATGTAAACTTACCTAACCGGTCACTGTTGACTGGGCTTCCATCTTTCACCTGTTCTTTCTTCTGTGTTGGTGGGCCCCAGTCCTTAGATTGAACGAGCCGCAATGACATAATTCCCGTGCATGCGTGCGGGAGCTGCTGTACACGGCACAGGGCTCTAAAGGAATGGCACGGTACGCTCTTCCTTCAGAGTGCATACATCTGTGGCTTCACAAGTAATTATCTCCTAAACAGTGCACGTTTAGGAGATATTAACTGTACCTATGGTTAAGCCTTTTTATCTATAGGTAAAAATCGTACATGGGAGTTTTCTCCCACTTTAAGCTGGGTGCACACGTGTGACTATTTACCACAAGATTATTCGGGTTCCATGTATATAAAATTACACACATTTGTCAAGAAACGACAAACCATTTTCCACATAACAGTGATTTCAGAAAAACATCACGTGTCACATCTTTTCCTGCTGCAGGAAATACAGAACGGCTTACAATGCAGCACGATTATTGTTATCTTGTTCTTTATTGTTTCAGTACCTTGATAAAGTAACACTGCCATTATACAATAGTTTAAAAAGGCATAGTCCACCTTTTGCATAGAAAAGCAAAAAATGAATGCACCCATATTGATTAATACAAAAAATGTGCATTTATCCTTTTCTTCCACTGAAGCCTGCAAAGCATTGTAACCAGTGAATCAAAGGTGAAACGCTCTGGCCAATGCAGGCTTTTCCTCCAGCTGTTGGTCCCTACTATGGATGAGCTCAGGCAGGTTCAGACACAAGTCCAAACACACACACCTTAAGCCGACGTTCAATCATAGCCGACTGAAACATTTGTTTGTTTCTTGGCACTTTCAATACTTTGGCTGATGTTCCCTGGTTAAGACTGCATGGGAAATTCTGGGATTTTCCAGACCAAAACGCTATGGTTTGTTGGACATAATTAGCACATGCCAGATACCTTCCCTCAACATAGATACAAATTTGCTCAACACAAGCTTGCATGTTTGTATGATGATCATGTCCAAAAATGCTTATTTGGCATCAAGATGCATCGCCAACCAATCTAAGGTCTGCAGGTAGTATAAAAGAGAAGTGGTCAAAGTTTGTTTGGTTATACTTCTCATGTGGGTCACAGGAGTGTACTTACTTGTGCTCTCCTGTGACCCAGAATCAGCACAAACGTAATGTTTTGTTTATAGGAGTACACACTATGCAATACAGTGCATCCAGAAAGTATTCACAGTGCTTTACATTTTTCCACATTTTGTTATGTAATTAAATTCATAATTTTCCTCAAAGTTCTACAAACAATACCCCATGACAACATGAAAGAAAAGTTTGTTTGAAATCTTTGCAAATGTATTAAAAAAGAAAATAAAAAATTACATGTACATCACAGCCTTTGCTCAATACTTTGTTGAAGCACCTTTAGCACCAATTCTAGCTTCAAGTCTTTTTTGAGTATGATGCTACAGGCTTGGCACACCTATTTTTGGGCAGTTTCTCCCACTCTTCTTTGCAGGACATCTCAAGCTCCATCAGGTTGGATGGGAAGCATCGGTGCACAGCAATTTTCAGATCTCTCCAGAGAGGTTCAATTGGGTTCAAGTCTGGGCTTTGGCTGGGCCACTCATTAACATTCAAAACAGATAGCCGCAACTCTTATCTTGGCTGTGTGCTTAGGGTCGTTGTCCTGTTTAAAGATGAACCTTTGCCCCAGTCTGAGGTCCTGAGTGCTCTGGAGCAGGTTTTCTTCAAGGATGTCTCTGTACATTGCTGCATTCATCTTTCCCTTGATCCTGACTGACTAGTCTCCCAGTTCCTACCACTGAAAAACATCCCCACAGTATGATGCTGCCACCACCACGCTTCACAGTAGGGATGGTATTGGCCATGTGATGAGCGGTGCCTGGTTTCCTCCAGACATGAGGCTTGCTATTCAGGCCAAATAGTTTTGTTTCTCATGGTCTGAGTCCTTCAGGTGCCTTTTGGCAAACTCCAGACAGGCTGCCATGTGCCTTTTACTGAGGGAGTGGCTTCCATTTGGACACTCCACCATACAGGCCTGATTGGTGGAGTGCTGCAGAGATAGTTGTTCTTCTGGAAGGTTCTCCATCAGGTTCTTGGTCACCTCCCTGACTAAGGCCCTTCTCCCCAAGCACTCAGATTGGCCGGGCGGCCCGCTCTAGTAACAGTCCTGGTGGCACCATACTTCTTCCATTTACGGATGATGGAAGCCACTGTGCTCATTTGGACCTTCAATGCAGAGATTTTTCTGTATCCTTCCCCAGATCTGTGCCTTAATACAATCCTGTCTCTGAGGTCTACAGACAATTTCTTGGGACTTCACGGCTTGGTTTGTGCTCTGACATGCACTGTTAACTGTGTGACCTTATATAGACAGGTGTGTGCCTTTCCAAATCATATCCAATCAACTGAATTTACTACAGGTGGACTCCAAGATGTAGAAACATCTCAAGGATGATCGGTGGGAAACAGGATGCACCTGAGCTCAAATTTTGAGTGTCATGGCAAAGGCTGTAATACTTCTGTACATGTGTTTTTTTTTCATTTTTGCAAAGCTTTCAAACAAACTTCTTTCACATTGTCATTATGGGGTATTGTTTGTAGAATTTTGAGGAAAATAATTTAATCCATTTTGGAATAAGGCTGTAACATAACAAAATGTGGAAAAAGTAAAGCACTGAATACTTTCTGGATGCACTGTATATTATTTGAATACAGATATCTCTTGCCTTGATAAAAAATCAAACAAAACAATCCGAAGTTAGTACAACAGTCTCACCTGTTGCACCGTGTTCTAAAAGGGGGATGCCCCGCATCACCCCTCCCAACACTCAGGTCACTGCTCTCAGACCTTTTTCGGTCAAGACCCTTCGACAGACATATGGGCCGAATGTCAGACGGTTTCTATTAAACCAGTCGATGCCGCCCAACAATCGGCCCATGTGTACTAGGCTTTAGGGATCTCTGTTGATCTTGGCATGATGATGACCCCACATGTCAATAGAAAGTAGAACACCAGACTTTAGATATCTGAGGTTTAAATAAGACAGGTTACCCCAGCATACTCCCTAAAAAAGGAGGTTCTAATCATTGGCACCTTTACCTTAAGGCACAATTTAAATTAGAGGATGAATGTTTGCTGCTCAGATATGTTAAAGTCGACACGGGGTTTCCTTACTTGCACATGACTATATACTGTGTGTGACGGGAGTCACTTTGGGCGCGGGGGTGACCAGGAAACTGGGGGGCACTGGGGATATGGTTTGGATTGCTCCAAATGGGACAGTGATATTCAGGAATGATGTCTCTCTTGAAATATGAAGATTTTATTCCCTGTACATTGTGAGGTCTATGACCAGGAAGTACAACTCCTAATATGGGCATTCCAAGAAGTTTAATGTGGAGACAGACTGTCTATGCTTAACGATGTTGCTTTTGTCTGAATAAGTAAATTGTGATATTCTTGTCTGAGGTGGCTTTCCATTCACCTATTAAGTGTGCTAATGAACTCACATGTTGTCTGCTAAGGGATGTATTGACACTCAGAGTAATGTGTATTGGGGGCTCATTATGTAACCATTGTGTGATGTTGGGGGCTGGATTTGGGTCGTTGTTCATGTAGTGACTGCATTACTTCCAACGTGTATATAAAGCGTGTATTCCTTTTCAATAAAGAGTCCGATTGCTGCTTGACCCTCAATACAGAGCCTCGTCTCGTACTTGGGGGGGGGGGGGGGGGTTATTCGTATGGGTTTCTTGTTTCGGCTTAGTGGAGTGTCCGGTAGCTGCCTTTGTGTTTGGGAATTAAATGTCCTAAACGTCTGTAACCCCTTTCACCCTTTCATACCCGGGGTGTCGTTACACTGTGACAGTCTGAGACCCTGCCATTGTGAAAATTGAGGAGACTGACAGAATTCACATTAAGGGTTGAGTTCCAGACTATCGTTTCTGAATGCAGAAAGCAGCGTTTTCCCGTTTTCTCTTTACACTGTAGTCCCAGATCGGGTTCTGGAGCTTCAATGTTCCGAAGTGTCTTGGGCGGGACGGAACCTCCAATCTTGTGTCTGGATTTTACCAGGTGCCTGCAGCATGTGTGAGGTGTGCAAGGTCATTATAGAAGCTCAAGCCTGAGGATAGCTCAGAGCTCCCAGTTTGGAGACAGTTCCCATATTAGACAGAAGGTCTCACCCAGGAGTCAGAGGAGCCCCAGCCAGTAGACAGGTTTTCTCATTCCAGGAGTCAGATGGGATCCTAACGGGGTTTCAGGAGAACCTATATCCAGAGGCCAGGAGTAGGCCGTGCAGCAGGGCGCTGAGACTAAAGGCCAACAGAGCCAAGTGAACCAGTACATAACACAACACCATCAGATAGACTGGTTAGTAGAGCAGTGGTGTTGCTAACAAGGGAGCCAGGTGGCTTGGTATTTTTGGTTGACTGTTCATGTGGACGTGAAAGAACCCCACTGTGGGCAACTGATGCCTATGTAAACTTTCAGCTTTATTTAATAAAAATGGATTGCCATGCCCTAAAATACCAGTTTGGACTGACACAACTCATTGGAAAAGCACCTACCACATGAGTATAATCACTCAAACACCACAAAAAACTAATAATTGCACTATTTCAGTTCTCGATTCAGTGTCTTAAACCCTCACCAATTTCTCTTTAACAGAAATACAAACCGCATAAAAAAAAAAAAAAAAAAAAAAAAAAAAAAAAAAAAACCAAACATTCTTTTTAGTTCCTTGGAGCAAGATTAGAAACTTGTTTTTATATTGCCATTTACATCACATTTGAAAATGATTTCTATATTTTCCTGTCCAGCAGATAATGGAGACTAGAACAGGAAATGAGGGGGTTATCTCCCAAATTGAAACCTGACGGAAGTTATACGCTCTGTCCCACTCAATCCTCATTATTTAGGTCTTATTCACACAAGGGTATTATTACATGCTGTGAGGGCGACATTAAACCTGCACGGAGATGAACAGGTGTTCTACGCATCCACGTGCAGGCAGCTCGCCAACTGGGATTCAAAGGCTGCACAGACACAGCTGCTGCTCCCAATGTGCATAGCCCCAAATGCATCCAGTAGTAATGTGGGGGTTGGTGGGAGGAACCAGAGTGTGGGACCAGAAGATGGCCATTCCTGGAAATGTCCGTCTCTGAAACAAATATGAGGGGTTATTTCTCTTCATAGGAGTGACAATTTATGGTAGGAAAAGTAAAGAATGACTTTTGTGTGAATTTTTTTTACGGGACAGTGTAGCTGTAAAATAACCCCTTGCATAACCCAAAAGGTTCCCAAGACTCCAAAACAAAAATATGTAGGGGTTCCTTCAATACAGAACACTAGATGGCTGTGGAAGGGGTTCTAATGGAACACACAATTGTACAAATTTTCCTGGAAACTAACTTTTAATGAAAATAACATACGTTGTACAAGATACAACAGCTTCCAAAATGAAACCACCAAATCAGCAATACAAGTCCATTGACATACACCAGAAGGGCATATCAGTCCTGTATATTATCTACGTTACACCATACTGCCTATACACCAGTGTTAATTTAGTCAACGAAAACATTTTTTCTTTAAAATTTTCGTCATCGGCCTTTTTACAGTGACGAAAACTAAACGAAAAGTACACCACATTTTCGTCCACTGACGAAAACTATAGGATGAAAAATCAATTCCGTTTTCATTATTGAATGAAAACGAAACGAAAATGTGAGGCAAGGACGTTTACCCTCGTGAACTTCTGGTTTCCACGAAGCTCCACTTTCTTCCACTCGCAGCAAGCGACTATGCAGCCAGCATTACAGGCCTCAGAGTCCTCAGATGATCATCCAGAACGGCACTGTGCATTACAGGCCTCCCTACAAGAGTCCCAGAGCAGAGCGCACTGTTAGTGTGTACATTACAATTACAGGCCTCCCCTCAGACCACCGTCCATCCAAAGCACTGACTGTGCGCATTACAAGCCTTCTCTGTCTCTCGGCATCCAGAGCACTGTGCATTACAAACCATCCCTCAGACCTGAGACCACCATCCAGATCCATCACCATGCAGCATTACAGGCCTCTTAAGAGTCAGACTACCATCCCAGAGCACTGTGTATTACAGGCCTCCCTTCAGACCACCAGCCACAGCACAGTGCAGCATTACAGGCATCTCATACCACCATCCAGAGTACTGTGCAGCATTACAGGCTTCCTCAGACCACCTTTCAGAGTACTGCGTATCATTACAGCTACCGTCTAGAGCACTGTGCAGCATTACAGGCTTCCCTTTAGACCACCTTTCAGAGCACTGCGTATCATTACAGCTACCGTCCAGAGCACTGTGCATTACAGACCATCCCTCAGACCTGAGACCACCATCCAGATCCAGCACCATGCAGCATTACAGGCCTCTCAAGAGTCAGACTACCATCCCAGAGCACTGTGTATTACAGGCCTCATTCAGACCACCATCCACAGCACAGTGCAGCATTACAGGCCTCTCATACCACCATCCAGAGTACTGTGCAGCATTACAGGCTTCCTCAGACCACCTTTCAGAGCAATTGCAGATGACTAAAGTGGGACTAAAATGAATTAAAATTCAGTGCCAAAAGCTAAAACACTGCCCATACATCGTATTTCCCTGATTTCACAGAAGTGATCAGTCATGAGCAATTCCTGTTTTCACATCCACTCTGCTACAAAAAGAGAACCAAACTCCTAGACTGTGTAAGAAACAAATGTCTGTCTCATCTTACAGAAAGAATCAGAACTGTTAACAGTAAACAGAGAAGACAGACTACAACTAAGCGTATGCACTACCAACATGAGCAATATAAAGCAGCCAGCCAAAAATTCAGGCTTCAGTGACTGCAGGTAAAAGTATGTCAAGCTAAAATGTATTTACCAGCTATTAACTGCATAAAGTAGGGAAAAGTTAACCCCCCCCCCTTTTTTTCTACTTTGTCTCATTGTGGAGATTTCCCATCACTTCCTGTTTCAGAGACAACAGGAAATGAGGTTACATACTTTCATAAGTTTGTCAATGGGAAAGGTGAGTCTATTAGTTTACATTCAGATGGGCGGACAGGGAACAGATCATTTGCAGCGCTCAGATCTAGAAACATACAAACCAACAGATTGGTTGTGGCCAGTTTGTGTACAGCTAGAAACTCCACATAAATGTTGTTCCTGGACGCACAATGTCTGCATCCAGGGTCAGTCATGGGCTCCATTCACATGTAATCACTCAGATAATCGGTTACATGAGAACAGTGGTGACCCTGGCCATGGTTTGTACAAAACACATATGGAATAGCTGCTGCTGACAGCAAATACTGTTCGCACACTGTGTGCATTCAGCGTGTTGCTCCGCTGGCAAGAGTCTACCTATTCCCATCAGCGGCTGCCCCTGCCCGCTTGTCTGAATGTAGCCTTAGGCCTAATGCACACATGGTTTGAGGCTTAAACATATGCTCTGGTGTAAAATCCCAACATTGGTTTCTTGCCTGGGGAGCCATAGATGGGGTGTATAGCAAGCTATAGAAGTGAATGGCTGTACGAGTCCATTCTCTATATACTTCAATGCTTTTATGCGTTGGTATAATTCAGCCTGTTTCAACCCTGGGGTGACTTCGGGTTTCATCAGGGGTGCCTTGGCAAAATGCCTAGTAATGACCCAAAAATTGAATACTCAGTGGGTAGATCAAGCCTACCTTTTTGTTACACAAAGCCACAGGTTTTCATTGTGCAACATTACAACCTTCTAGCTGTCGGCATCATAACAACCAATGACGTCATTGGTTGAGAAGGAGGACGTTGGGAACCTGCACACCCTCCTTGTTTAACCCTTCCCCCTTCTACATTCACTCTGGGGTCATATTAGCTGAGTGAGTTAAAGAATCTGAGGGAGAAGAGAAACATTGGAATACTAGTCAGTAACAGTGTGCAAAGGTGTATTTGCCTTGAAACAATAAATTACCTCTAATGTTGGGTGTCCTAAATGTGTAAAACTTTTTTTTAAGTTTTTTTTTTTTAAATTTTAGAATGGGTTGCCTCAAGATTGTGGATAATTTTAAAAGGGTGCCTTGACTGAAAAGAGGTTGAGAAACACTGATATAAAACACACAAATGTATGACACAGAACTTCCATGTTTGCATAAAAAACATTGACGTATACGAAAGTAAGCCTCTGTACAGCTTTCCACTTCTATGGCTTGTCTATACATGCCATTTACAGCATCAAGGTGGGGAAAAATGTCAGGATTTTACACTAGAAGATTTCTGAAACCCTAAAACATCTGTGTGCATGAGGCCTTAAAGAGTAACTCCACTTTTGTTGAGAAGACAAAAAAAAAAAAAACAACATTTCCCTCTGGGTGATCTATGCACATTGCAGGCATTTTAACCACTTAAGTTTCCGGGCCAATTCTGACACTTAGCTCCTACTGTACATGAAAAAAAAAACTACTTTTTTTGCTAGCAAATTACTTAAAACCCCCAAACAATGGGATTTTTGACTTACAGTAAAATCCATTTCTCTGATATACATTGACGGACACAGCTCCTGTCATTCTTGGCCATTGGGTTATGCTGCCTCCTACAGTAGTAGGACACTAGGAAGGAAAAAAAAAAAAAAAAAAAAAACACCTCTGGCTTCACCCATGGGCAGTCCCAGGTATACTTCCTCTTCCTGCTATAGTCACTCAGTTTTGTTACAAGCAGTGTAAGGAGAATGATAACTCCACAGAGGGGTGGGTGCTGTGTCCGTCAATGAACAACCGAGAAATGGATTTTACGGTAAGTCAAAAGTCCCATTTTCCCTTTCGTTCATTGACAGACACAGCTCCTGTCATTGTTGACCATTGGGACTTTCCAAAGCAGTGTCAAACATAAGGGGTGGGAAACAGAAAACAATTCCCAAGGCTAAACAGTAGCCAACCAAAACTGGAGCCTACCTGAAAAAAAAAAAAACAATACACCCTCAAAGAGGATCAGGTCCTCTTAATAGCAGCCTGCAAAACCCTGCAGCCAAAAGGAAGCATCCGCAGATGCCAACACATCAACTTTATAAAACTCTGTAAAAGGTATGCACCGACAACCAGATGGCCGCCTTACAAACCTGCGTCACTGACACTTGATGACGGAAGGCCCAGGAGGCACTAAGCGCCCAAGTAGAGTGCACCTTGACAGGGAAAGGAGGAACCTGACCCCCTGATATAATAGGCCTGAACAACCGTCTGTCTGATACATCTGGAAATGGTCACAGAGGAAGCGGCCAACCCTTTGCAGAGGTCCATCCGTGAGCACAAATAGAGTCTGACTTTCTGAAAGACTTCGTAGCTGCTAGGTACACCGTAACTGCCCAGACCAATGCATGCAAGACGATTTCATTCAGATGTTTCGGCCTGGGACACAGAGAAGACAACGCAATGTCTTCTTTCAAATGAAAGTCAGAGACCACCTTCGAAAGGAAAGAGACAGGGGCGAAAAACCACCTTATCCTTGTGAATCAACAAATAGGTGAGCGAAAGGATAACCCCGCCAGTTTAGACAACCTGCGTGCAGAAGTGATAGCCACCAAAAAGGCCACCTTCTGGGACAGCGTAAGCCGGGGAATCTCCTGAAGATTTTCAAAGGGAGGCTCCTGTAGAGCTGAAAGCACCAAATTAAGATCCCAAGGCGGTAACAGAGCCCGCATTAGAGGAACCAAATGTCGGACACCCTGAAGAAGAGTACGCAACAGGGAGTGTGTGGCCAAAGGTGGTTGGAAAAAGACCGCCAAGGCTGATACCTTGCTCTTGATGGTACTCAAGGCCAATTTCTGTTCAATCACGTTGAAGGAATGTTAGGATCCGAGCCACCAAGAAGGAGCGAGGATGAACCCCAAGAGACTCACACCACGCAAGGTACATCATCCACGTACAATGGTAGATCTTCCTAGAGGTAGGTTTCCCTAGCTTTAACAATGTAGGAATCGCAGACTCAGACAAACCTCTATACATCCCCAGCGTATGTGGAGGGGGCAGGATAAGGGACTTGGCAAAGGTGGGGGGTGCGACCATCCCAAGGAAGGGCCAACGTTCACCCCAAAAAAAAAAAAAAAAACTCTCCAGGGGTAGAGGGGGGGACAGTTACTCACCATACCAGGAACCAGGTGGGCACCGCTCCAGACAGATCTTCCTCTCCATCGAACTGGAAGGGCTGTCGGCCAGGAGGAACGCTGTGACTCAGGCCAAGGTCAGGTCGTAAAGGGCCAGCCCCCATCCATTGGGGCTATGTTGCTACCGACCTATCACGGAGCTGAGGCCTGCGTGGCTCGCTGGTCAGACTGAGGTGACCACTGGATCTAGATTATACAGCATGTCGCCCAGTCCGGCAGTTGATTGTAGATCTCACCGGAAAAATCCAGGAGGAAAAAATTTTCTATCTAAAAATTTTGTTAGGACCAAAGATCCCAGCAAGTAACTAGGTCCTTCCTCCTATAGTCACTCAGTTTTTTCTGCCTAGTCAGGAGTAAGAGGTAGTATCCCCCCTGGGACTGCCCATGGGTGTAGCTAGAAGTTTTATGCCTAGTGTCCTTCTCCTGTAGGGGGCAGCATATCCCAATGGTCAAGAATGACAGGAGCTGTGTCTGCCAATGAACGACAGAATTTATTTTTTTTTTTTTTTTTTTTTTTTTTAGTAGAGGCCCTAAAAGAAAAATTACAATTTAGCAAATTGTATTGCATACAAAACGCAATATAACAGGGCTTGACAAGTTTGCTTGGAATCTAGGAGCCAGCTAAAAAAGTTAGGAGCCTGTTTTTTCCCCACATGCCGAACGCCCAGTTTCTGTCGGACAGCCTGCCATACAAACGGGGCTGAAAGGGCAGCCAGTTTTTTTTTTTAACTGGATGATGTTGCCCGGCATTCGGCCCATGTGTACTTGGCTTGATGGTGTGATGGGCAGTGGCTCACTAGGGAAGGATATTGCAGCAAGGTGGAGGCTCTAAGAGATCCAGTAACTCATGCTACCTTAGGCCCCTTTCATGTGGGAATTTCTGCTAAGCGGAATCTGCTTGCTTAGCAAGGATTTCTCCGCTACTCCCAGCAGAGCAGGCGGATGACAGGTATTGGACGCTCCACTAAGCAGAGCGAACACAGTGCCGCTCTCCTCTATGGGGCAATCGGATGGCGTGCGAGAAGTGGATAAGTTTGCCTTTCAGATAAAAATTTTAATATTACAGAAGAGCAATGAACCATCAGCTGTATGAAGTCCACAGTGGGTCCTGTTAGCTGTAAAATGGTTGTACCCAAGGATGACACACAAAACTGTTGTGTACAGTGACTTTCATTCAAAGTATGTCTACAAAGACATTGTTTGAAAATTTTTATAATGAGGAAGTGGACTCAAACCATGCTAAATAAAAAAGGTAGTCATTACTTACCACATGCCTAACTGGTGGTTGTCACTTGGGGATCACAATTACAAAATTAATGTGTGTGTGTTCTATACACTGCTCAAAAAAATTTAAGGAACACTTTGAAAACACATCAGATCTCAATGGGGAAAAATCTCATGCTGGATATCTGTACTGATACGGACTGGGTAATGTGTTAGGTTTAAAAGGATGCCACATCGTTTGATGGAAATGAAAAAAGATCACCCTACGGAGGGCTGAATTCAAAGACACCCGAAAATCAAAGTGAAAAAATGATGCAGCAGGATGGTCCGTTTTGCTGAAATTTCATTGCAGTAACTAAAAATGGTACTCAGTCTGTATGGGCCCCACGTGCTTGTATACGTGCCCGACAATGTCAGGGAATTCTCCTAATGAGACAGATGGTGTCCTGGGGTATTTCCTCCCAGATCTGGACCAGGGCATCTATGCTCTCCTGAACAGACTGAGGTGCAACCTGGCGGCATATAATGGACTGAAACAATATCCCAGAGGTGTTCTATTGGATTTAGGTCAGGCAAGCGTGGGAGCCATTCAATGATATCAATTCCAGGAACTGGCTGCATACTCTTACCACATGAGGCCAGGCATTGTCATGCACCAGAAGGAACCCAGGACCCACTGCAACAGCATAGGGTCTGGCAATGGGTCCAAAGATTTCATCCTGATACCTAATGGTAGTCAGGGTGCCATTGTCTAGCCTGTAGAGGTCTGTGCATCCATGGATATGTCTCCCCAGACCATCACTGACCCTCCACCAAACTGGGCATGCTGAACCATGTTACAGGCAGCATAACATTCGCCACACCTTCTCCAGACTCTTTTACGTCTGTCACATGTGCTCAGGGTAAACCTGCTCATCTGTGAAAAGCACAGGGCACCAGTGGTGGACATGCCAATTCTGGTGTTCAATGGTAAATGCCAATCGAGCGCCACGGTGCCGAGAAGTGAGCACAGGGCCCACTAGAGGATGTTAGACCCTCAGGCCACCCTCATGAAGTCGATGTCTGATTGCTTGGTCAGACATTCACACCAGTGCCCTGCTGGAGGTGATTTTGTAGGGCTCTGGCAGTGCTCATTCCGTTCCTCCTTGCACAAAGCAGCAGATACCAGTCCTGCTGATAGGCAAGTACCTTCTACAGCCCTGTCCAGCTCTCCTAGAGTAATTGCCTGTCTCCTGGAATCTGGTCTATGCTCTCGAGACTGTGGTGGGAGACAGAGCAAACCTTCTGGCAATGGCACATATTGATGTGCCATCCTGGAGGAGTTGGACTGCCTGTGCAACCTCTAAGGTCCAGGTATCAGCTCATGCTACCTGTAATGACATTGACTCTAGCCAAATGTAAAACTAGTAAAAAAAAAAAAGTCAGAAAAGATGAGTAGGGAAAAAATGTCACCACCTGTAAAACCATTCCTGTTTGGAGGACATCTCATTGTTGCCCATCTAGTGCACCTGTTAATGTTATTACTACCAAAGCAGCTGAAACTGATTAACTCCCTCTGCAACCTAATTGACCAGATGAATACCCCAGGTGTCAAATTGCTTTGATGCTATATTCTGATAAAAAAAGCATTTATTTAAAACAATTTTGAGCAGTGTAGGTTTATAAAAACAGGCTATGTTAAAAAGGAAAGCATTGTGCATTTTGAGTAAGCGCATATTTTAAATTTATATTACAGTTCTTTCCTCGTGGCAAAGTAAAGTTGTCTTTAAAATGACTCTCCTCATCCCCCCCCCCCCCCCCCCAAAAAAAAAAAAAAAAAAAAAAAAAAAAAAAAAACACACCCCAAAGCCTTAAAGCTGTATTAAACCCCAAATCAAAAAGGTTATATACCACAGTTTTTCAGTTCTTAAGAGCCGTTTACACTAGGAAATGCGCTGGAGAGCAGTGTGCATTCCTGTGCAATTTTCATGCAGGTTCTGTGCAGTGCAATTGCAGCCCATTCATTTTGAATAGGCTGAAAATTGGACTGCACCAAAAGTAGTGCATGCTACTTTTGGAAACGCAAAAACATGCTAAAGGTTCTAAAGATTAAAAAGTGATTAGAAGTACATGTACTTTAATGTGCTACGACAAAAGGTGGTGCAATGCCATTAATTTATTAGTCTCCAGATCACATACTTGGCCAAAACAAATGCAGCCTCCCCTCAGCGGCCCACTAAAAAGGAATAGGAAGTGCAAAACACATGTACAACACGGGAAAAGAAGACGCATGCACAAGCTGGAATGGGCTCTCACATTTTGATTAGATTATTTCTGCCTGTCTCTCTTTAGATTGCTGCTAATTGATGATCATGCTAATAATTGAAACAATTCCCACCATCTGTGCAGTGTAAGAGCACAATCAGTGACCTTGACATGCCTGCAGCTCAATACACAGCACAATCACATCCACTGTACACAATGTGAAAAAAGGTAGAAGGTTTTTTTTTTTTTTTTTTTTACCCTATTTCATACAATGCATTAAGGTGAAAAACAAAAAATCCTCTGTATGCAGCTCCCTCCCTCGGCCCCCTAAATACTTACCTGAACCCAATCTCCATCCAGACATGTGCCTAAGAGCAGAGGCTCTCTCTCTCCCCTCACTGGACAGAGGCAACAATGTGGAGCCATTGGCTCCTGCTGCTGTCATCCACAGCCAGTGAGAAGAGAGTAGGGGCGGCGAGCCAAGCCACACTGTGTCAATAGACACAACAGAATACAAAATTCAGAGCTTCAAATAAAATCCATATAAAAAAAATTAAAATAAATTAAAGTAAAAAGTCCAAAGGTGTAAAAGTTCATATCAAAATGCCAGACTAGATCTTCCACCAAGGTGTATGATTCACAATAGGGTGCCAAATCCAATCCTCCACTGACATGGATGAACACACTGACCCTTACCACATAAGGTGGACCACTATCCATAATGATCAAATGCTCTTTGTGTGATTTAACAAGGATCACACAGCCTCAGATCTGGATCAATCATAATCTATATACGTTCATCCACATCCAAGGTTTGGGCACATAGGGATCAAAAGAAATCAGCAGGAGAGCCTCAGTGTAGTAAGTTGATTCACAATTTGATAACAACAGAATAACACTCCCCAATCGGACAGCAAATATCGCCTGTAAAACACAATACAATGGAAAAGTTTTAAGCCCACAAAATGGCTGGCCTCCGACGTTTACGCGAAACTGACTCCCAACGCGTTTTGTCATACAGAGGTCATCAGGGGCGTGGTTCCGCATGTGTACAAAGTCTTTAGATATGATTGGGGCGAGAAATAATCGGCCTCCTGGAAGATGCATTCCAAAATGAAAAAGCAGCTGAACCAACAGCTACTGGATGTGAAATCACATCCGCCCACACTATGTAAACATAATGAGTAATTCATGTAAAAGAAAAAAAAAAAAAATTAAATTGATGGAGGTGGCCAAATCTAGGCGAGTATTGAAATACATCAGCAATGGAAATCAGATCGCAATATGACATCTTGTAGTATAATACACACACACTATATAATTTTATATATATCTCATTATATCAAAACTTTAATAAAATAAAAATAGAAAGATAAATAGGAGGATAATACATTTTATACCAAGAATTAATTTCAAGAATGAGAAACCGGTAAAAAAACCAAAATAAATAGACAACCATTATTCGTGAAAGAATTTACATCCCATTCTATGTTGAGACCAAAAGGTTTAAAAGATTTCAGCCATTGAATCCACTATTTCTAATTTAGAAATTTCTCTTACAACATTGCTTCCCCTCCAGCGGGGGTTAAATTTGTCAATAGTCATAAAGGACGTGCCTGTCGGATTTCTATTCTGGTATGGTACTGATCATAATGTTTGGATAAGCTAAAATTTGAAAAGCCCTTCCAGATATTCGCAATGTGTTCCTTCATTCTCACTTGAAAGGTAAGTACAGTGCAGCTGACATAATGTAGGCCACAAGAACATGTAATTAAATAAACAACATTTTTGAAGAAGTGTAAGTGAGAAATGACTGGATGTCATATTTAAAGTGACAATAGCATTGAAGAAAGTATACTTCCTATTTTTTTTTTTTTTTGTTTTAGACAATTATGTGAAGCACACTTGCTAAAAGGAAATAAAACTTTAAATTTGGAAGAAAAAAATATATTAGGAGCAATTTGTAACCCTAATGGGAGGACCCCTTTAAATGTGACTGATGGGAGCATCAGGTAGCAATGGGCCTAAAACTCTGTCACTCTTTAAACCACTTAAGCCCCGGAAGATTTTACCCCCTTCCTGAGCACTGCGTGACTTTAACGGACAATTGCGGGGTCGCTGTACCTAAACTAATTTGACGTCCTTTTTTCCCCACAAACAGAGCTTTCTTTTGGTGGTATTTGATCACCTGTGCGATTTTTTGATCATGCGCTATAAACAAAAAAAGAGCATCAATTTTGCAACAATTGATTATAAAAATAATAATAAAAATAATAATATTTTTCACATTTTTTTTTATATGAAATTCCCCCCCCCAAAAAAATGTAAAAATTAAAATTTAACATTTTCGGCCAATTTGTTTTATGCTACATATGTTTGGTAAAAAAAAAAAAATAAATAAATAAATCGCAAAAAGTATTTTGATTGGTTTGCGCAAAAGTTATTGAGTTTACTAACAAAGGGAAAGATTGTCATTTTTGTTGTTTTTTTTTAAACACGTAATGGCGGCGATCTGCGATTTTTTTTGCGGCACTGCGACATTGCGGCAGACAGATCGGACCCTTGACTGACATTTTTGACACTTTTGGGGTTACCAGTGACATTTCTACAGTAATCAGTGCTATACATATGCACTGTTACTGTAAAATTACACTGGCAGTGAAGGGGTTAACTTTATTTGAGAGGGAGGGGCTGTGTGTGTCCCTAGGGGCGTGATTCTAACTGTGATTGGCTGTGGCTTGAGCTGTAGGAACAGTGATCAACGGTCCTACATAGTAGAACCGTATAATCACGGTTTCTACACAGGGGAGAATGACAGGCGGCTTGTTTACATCAGCCGCCTGCCTTTCTCCGCTGCACCGACGATCGACGAGTGACCGGCGGACATCAGGTCCGCCGGTTACACGCGCACGGGGGGTCCGTGAGCGCGCCTCCGGCGGCACGCGCTCGCTCCCCAGAGCCTCACAGGCTAGTGACGTATATATACGTCACTTTGCCTGTGAGGGGCTGACCGCTGCAGTATATCTACTTGCGGCGGTTGGCAAGTGGTTAAGACACCCCAGTGTTTTTTTTTAAAGATTTCTAAGATAATGCTGAGTGGAATAAGATGTAAAGAAAGAAAAACGGAGGCGAGAACTTTCATGACTCACATGATGACTGATTTAAATCCGAGTGCTTCTTCTTTGGATTAAGCATAAGGGCCCTGTTCATATTTCCTACATCCTGGATGGTATGATCAAATTCAATAGGGTTATAACCTTTAGCTACAAAAAACTCTTTCAGAAGTTCAGCCTACCTGGAATAATCCTGTAATAGAGTGCAATTTCTCCTCACCAGTCTATATTGACTCTTTGGTACAGCTTTTAACCATGCTTTATGATGGCAACTGTTTGTGCTAATGAAACCATTTCAGTCAGTCTCCTAATAAGTGGAAGTCACCACTTGTTGTTGGATTCGGATTCACAAATCTAGAAAATTAATTTCCTCACTACTAGCTTCATTCTGTAAAGCAGGGGTCGGGAACCTTTTTGGCTGAGAGAGCCATGAACACCACATATTTTCAAATGTAATTTTGTGAGCCATACACTATATTTCAGGGGTCAGGAACTTTTATTTAATATTCATATTCTTGGGCTGCAGCTATACAGTGAGTAGATGGAGCCGTGTGAAAGTGCCTGGAGTCCGGTCGGGAAGAGAGCAGAGCAGGCAGGTATGCAATGAGGCCGGAGTGGTGAAGCGCCTGCAGGCCTGCGAGTGATGGAGGCGAGTATAGGCCCTGAGAAAATGGCGGCCGGCCGCTGAAGGCCTCAGAAGTGGATGCGAGAGTCAGCTCCCGAGGGTCCCCGGGTGTCAGAGGGGAAGGAGATTGTGTCTGTCGGGCACAGGGAGCGGATGGCAGGTCTCCTTACCAGGTGGTGATTGCCAAGGCCCTCAGATGCACAGCACACGAGCCGGGAGTGGTACCGCAAGTAGGTCGCGGGGTCCGTAGTGCGGTAATCCGGTCACCCAGAGACTAACTGAGGGTAGCGGTGGGTAGCCCACAAAGTATACCGTCGATGGGTGGAGAAATCTCCTTGGCAACGGGCACAACTATGCGGAAGGCACTGGATTAAGTGGTAGATGCAGCGGAGCTCTGGGACTACACGTCCAGCGTTGCTCACGTCTGGACACACCCCCCTTTAATAAAGATTTGTCTGCGAGCCAGATGCAGCCATCAAAAGAGCCACCTCTGGCTCGCGAGCCATAGGTTCCCTACCCCTGCTGTAAAGTTATTCCCCCATCATTGTTATTAAGTTGGGAGATGAAATTATCCAATAAGTCCATGCTACCCTTCCAGAGGAGGACGTCATCTATGTACCGTTTCCAGAGTATCTCAGTCTTGGCTCACCACAGATGACGTCCTCCTCCCATTTGGCAATGAATAGTTTAGCCATAGAGGGCGCACATTTGGTGCCCATGGCCACCCCATGGCACTGTAGGAAATAGGAACCATGAAACCAAAAATTAAGACTCATTGAGAATTCCAACAAATCAAGAATAAATTGTTGCTGTACTTTAGGTATAGTAGAGTCCTTACTTAAGTAGTAATCTACCGCCTCTTTACCATGAGGACGGGATATAATGGTATAAAAAGAGGCCACATCGGCAGTGGCCAATAAGAAGCCTTCATTCCATTATATATGGCTAAGGACGTAAATCACCTGTGTGGTGTCCTTTAAATATGACTGAGTCTGGGCAACCAACGGCTGTAAAAAATTGTCAATATCCAGGCATTCCTCACCATGGAGGGGTTTTTTCTCACTTCTTGTTTTGGCTATGGGACAGGAAGTGTAGAGAAATCTGCCTAATGGGACGCCAATGATGAAGAAAAAAAAAGAAAAAACCGACAGGTGTTTTAACCCTTCTTTACTCTTTTGAAAAAGAGCAATATATGCTTAGCTCTACTTTGTTCCCCGTGTGTGCTGGGCCTTATTCCATCACACTGTCTTGGGGGGGGGTCAATACAAAGTTAATGACACCTCAAATGAGTTCGCATATCACAGTGCGAACTGTCAGTTCAGGCATTAATTGGATCGCATAGCTGTGAACACCAATGCGATCCAATTCTGGTGCGGACCCAAAAAAGGGTCCTGTGTGTGTTGTGTCTGAATGTAATGCAAATTCACCCATACAATTTGTATGGCTGAATTTGGATCGTACAGACATCACATGTGATTTTCAGAGCAGTGTGCTGCGAATCACATGCAATGTCTGACATTGTACGAATGTGAACCAGGAGGGCAGTTTAACCTCCTAAAGACTAAACCTTTTTCTAACAATCGTTGCTTGCAAGTATAGAACAAGATCAGTCTACATACAATCACAAATAAAATACTGTCCCTCCAAAAAATACAGTACAGTGTCACCAACAGCAGAACACCTGCACAGGAGACTGCAGTCCATCATCCTGCAGTGCTGTCCTCTCCAGTCAGAGGATCACTGTCACCTATGAGGCCCAGTTGCAATGTCCCTCTGACCCTGACTACTGTAGAGCACTGAGCTCCATTCAGGACGTCTCCCAGACATACGAACTAGGCCAATCCAATTAAGTACTTACCTGAGGCTTGCTCTGCTCATAATGAACACTGTTCTGTTTCAAATGCCACTTTACGCACCGATATACCTCCTTAGACCCAGTCTGTCCAGACAGTATGGTCACCTGCTGACCAGAAAGCTTAACTCTTCAATAAGACACACAAGTAGAATCCAATGCAGTTTTTACTTGACTAAAGCCAGCTATGGATGGTTCAAATCTTGGCTGGTTCAGCAAGAATCAGCCAAGATTCAAACTGTGTATGGGCAGGCTGAATGTACCCAAGTTGATTGATCAATCAAATTAGGTACAACCAGCCTGCTGGATTTTACATGCAATCAGTGCAAGCAGCTGTTTTATGGCCACTGTCAATGATCACTATGTTCCCCCGAACCCTCCTCCTGGAGAACATAATGGCTCTGCGGAAGGAGATTCCCCCATCAACAATGTTGCGGTTGCAGGAAAGAAATTTGCTCCATCTATGGTCAGCCTAAGGGCAGTACAGAGGACATTTTTCTTGTATTTTGAAGTGTAAGAAGACCATGACTTACCTAAGCCCTTTCTCTGTGAATAACTAATATTGACAGAGGGAAGATTAACTAACCAGAAGGGGGAGGACAGAGGAAGATACCAAAATGTATTAGCAAACAAGTTATAATGGCCCAAACACCACTTCTAGATGTCAGCATACTACAGAAATATCATAACCTAATGCAGTTCCACACGACATAAAAAAAAAAAAAACACATGAAAGTGGGGAAGAACGAACATGCTAAGACTAGGAGAAGTACTCGATTGAGGAATTTCTTCAACTCACAGAAAGCAGATCTGCCAGCTGGGCTTTTAGCTACCATGTCTGTGCTTCTGCTAACGGATGCTCTGGTGTGGGGGGGGGTGTTTGGAGGCCCGCCATCTCCTCCCTTATCTACACCACAGAATTGTTCTATCACTTTCACCTCCTATTCTACCACCAACTCAAAGAGTTTGGATTTCCAATCACTTTCAATGGGTTAAGCTGACCATTCCTGGCCAAAATCAGAGCTGTATGAGGTCCTAAAAGCACCACTCCGCTCAACAAAACTCAATTAAAAAATCCATGAGGCGGGTGGAAAAATCACTGGCCAAGCAAAAATATTGCCATATCAGATGCATTTTAGCCATCTATGACCAGCACTCACCAACACGAATAGGGCCCATACACTGGATGAAAAATCATTAGAAAATCTATTATTTGGACAGTTTGTTTTTTTGTTCAGTTAATGGGGACAAATTGAAAAACCAGTTGTGACCTTTTGGGAGGAAAAAAACGGAATTTTTGTAAAATCTTACCTGTAAAATTCCTTTCTCTGAGTCCTCCGACAGTCGCCGCCTCTTCATATTCGTCACATATGGGTATTAGACTTTGCTCCGAAGGAGTAGCTAGGCAACAGAATATGTTAACAATAAAGCTTTAACATATCCCACCCTCAAGGGGTGGTCCCCTCAGTCAATACCCTCCTACTTCCTGCAACCATATCTCAGTTTTAGTGGAATAGCAGTAGAGTATACATTCAAACCCCAAAAGAGGGGCGGGGGCGGCGACTGTCGGAGGACTCAGAGAAAGGAATTTTACAGGTAAGATTTTACAAAAATTCAGTTTTCTCTTACGTCCTCCGACAGTCGCCGCCTCTTCATATTCGTCACATATGGGGACGTCCCAAAGCAGTGCAAACATGAGGGGTGGGAAACGCATCCGCGCCGAAAGGCAACGCAGTCTCCACATCAAAGAAAGGAACCTTACCAAAGGAAGGAAACCAGCTGGGCAACAGCAAAAATAAGTGCTCAACAGGAGCAACATCCCAGGAAAAGACAAAAAAACCAGGGGATACAAAAAACTATCCCAACAGCCAGGAGTCCCCAACAAGGGACCCTATGGAACAGCCGCACTAAGAACCTTGCGGCCAAAGGAAGCATCCGCCGATGCCTGAACATCTACTTTGTAGAATTTTGTGAAAGTGTGCACGGTCGACCAGGTCGCCGCCTTACACACCTGGGCTACAGAAGCCCCATGACGGCAGGCCCAAGACGTACTCAGAGATCTAGTAGAGTGCGCCTTCACAGGCACAGGGGGAACCTTCCCCTGCAAGGCATAGGCCTGTTCAATGGTCTGCCTGATCCATTTGGCGATGGTAGAGGCCGAAGCCGCCATGCCCTTCCGAGGACCCTCTGGAAGAACAAATAAGGAGTCCGTCTTACGAAAAGACTCAGTCGATTTAAGGTAAACCCTTATCGCCCGAACAACATCCAGAGAGTGCAATCTCACCTCCTTTGGATGTTTAGGCTTCGTGCACAACGAAGGCAAAACGATATCCTCGTTAAGATGGAATTCCGAAACTCGTTTCGGCAGAAAGGAAGGATTAGTTCGCAAGACCACCTTATCCAAATGAACAACCAGGTACGGAGACTTGCAGGACAAAGCCGCCAGTTCCGACACTCTGCGAGCCGAAGTGATCGCCACCAAAAAGGCGACCTTTTTGGACAACATAGACAACGAGATCTCCCTGATCTGTTCAAAAGGAGCACGTTGTAACACAGATAGGACTAGATTCAAGTCCCAAGGGGGCAAAGGATCCCTCCTAGGAGGAACCAGATGCCGCACACCCTGAATAAAAGTGCCAACCAAGGAGTTGGAAGCCACGGGACGTTGAAACAGAACGGCCAGCGCAGACACCTGACCCTTTATCGTAGCCAGCGCCAAACGCTGATCGACACCCGTCTGAAGGAAAGACAGCACACGGGAAACCGAGTACGTGCGGGGTGAAAACCCCCTGGACTCACACCAGGCAAAATAGGCCTTCCAAGTACGGTAATAAACCTTTCCCGAGGAAGACTTCCTCGCGTTGATCAAGGTATGAACGACCTCCGGAGAGAGACCCTTCTCCTTCAGGACCTCGGTCTCAACAGCCAGGCCGTCAAAGCCAGCGACTGTAAAGCAGGATGGTAAATCGGTCCTTGAGACAGTAGATCGTCTCGAAGAGGCAGACGCCAAGGGGCGTCGACCGCCAGATTCACGAGGTCTGCGTACCAGGACCGGCGAGGCCAGTCCGGTGCCACAAGAATCACCGTGCTGCGTTCCGAGTGTAACCTGCGAAGGAACCTGGACAGCAACTGAATCGGTGGAAACGCGTACATCAGTCTGTACCGATGCCACGGGGCCACTAATGCGTCCGACGCGTCTGCCCGAGGGTCGCGCGTCCTTGCCACGAACCTCTTCACCTTGTAGTTGAGGCGAGACGCGAACAGGTCCACATCTGGAAGACCCCACTTCGCGCACAACATCTGGAAGACAGCCGGGTGGAGAGACCATTCCCCCTGATCCAGGGTCTGGCGACTCAGATAGTCCGCCTGCCAGTTCTCCACTCCCGGAATGTGAACCGCCGTTATCGCCGGGACATGAGTCTCGGCCCAAGACAGAATGTCGGCCACTTCTCGAGCCGCTCGGGCACTCCTGGTGCCCCCTTGGTGGTTGATGTAGGCCACCGCCGTGGCATTGTCCGTCTGCACCCGAACCGGGCAGCCCTGCAGCCGGTCCGTCCAGCGATGAAGACAGAGCCTTATCGCACGCAATTCCAGAATGTTGATCGGGAGGGAAGACTCCCCCTCCGACCAGGTCCCCTGGGCGGACAGAACGCCCAGAACACCACCCCAGCCCGACAGGCTGGCATCCGTGGTGATTATCGTCCACGAGATCGGACGAAACGACTTGCCCCCGGACACCAACGGGGACTGGAGCCACCACAGAAGGTTTTCCCTGGTGCGATGACTCAACGAGATCTGAAGATCCAGAGATTGAGGTCGCCCGTCCCACCTGGACAGGATCTCCGCTTGGAGACCCCGCGTGTGAAACTGCGCGAAAGGAATCGCCTCGAAGGCCGAGACCATCAATCCCAGACATCTCATACCCGTCCGCAGAGACGAGTGTGGAACGTCCCTGAGGGACCTGACTTCCTCCTGAAGAGTCCTGAGTTTGTCTTCCGGCAGGAAGACCTTCGCCTGCACCGAGTCCAGTATCATTCCCAGATAGGGGAGACGAACCGACGGACTCAGTGTCGACTTTGGAACATTTATCGTCCAACCGAACTCCTGCAGAGTTTGCATCGTGACAGACAGGTCCTTCTCCAGACCCTGTCTGGTCGCAGACCGAACCAGAATGTCGTCCAGATACCCCAGGACCGAAATGCCCTGGGCTCTCAACAATGCCAGAACCGGTGCAAGCACCTTGGTGAAGACCCGCGGAGCCGAGGCGAGCCCAAAGGGCAACGCCACAAACTGGTAGTGATCCTCCGCAATGGCAAATCGAAGGTACCTCTGATGACCCTCGAATATGGGGATGTGAAGGTACGCATCCTTCAAATCGATGGAGGCCATGAATTCCCCCGGAACCAGGGCAGCCACCACCGAGCGCAGGGATTCCATGCGGAACTTGCGAACCCGCACAGAGCGGTTCAGAGCTTTCAAGTCCAGAATCGGACGAACCTTGCCCTCCTTCCTGGGCACGGTGAACAGATTGGAATAAAACCCCCGAAATCTGTCCCGATGAGGCACCGGAACCACCACTCCCTGAGCCCTCAGGTCCCGCACCGCCAGGTGCAGATCCCGCAGGCGCTCTGGAGACAGTTGAAGATTTGAGGGAAAGAATCTGCTCTCCGGCCGAGAGAGAAACTCGATCTTGTAACCAGATCGAACGATTTCCAGAACCCATCTGTCCCTCACACGGGCCAACCAGGGCTGAAGAAAACCGAGCAAGCGTCCCCCCACCCCAAAACTGGGTGAGGGCGCCCCTTCAGGCCGAACTGTTATGGGCCGCAGGTCCGGATTGGCCGGACTTCTGTTTCCCAGACCAGGGCTTCTTCTGAGAGCCTTGGCCTTTGAACGGCTTGCCCTTGTAGTGCGGCCGAAAGGCACGAAAGGACCCCTGAGGGGGCCGAAAATTAGCATGCTTCTTCCCAGAAGCCCCCTTAGCCTTGGGGAAATGGGGCAAGAGAGTGCTCTTACCCCCGGTGCCAGGAGAGAGGAAGTGATGCTGCCAGGGCGCTCTATGTAAGCCTATGGAGGCTACAAGAAAATGGCCGCCGTGCATGTAAACCATGTGGCCGGAGCGGGCGCCGGTAAAATGGCGTCGTTTGGCGCCGAAATCGCCGCTCCACAGTGCATAAAATCACACACAATTTAATCCCATTATATGGATACATGTTAGATCGCCGCAGCGATCGCTGTATATGCCCCAACATGCCATTAAAAACATGCCCCACAGCACACAGCTCCTCACACTGCCCAGCCTGACATACTCAGTGTCATACAGCTCCCCCCCCCCCCTGCAGCCCACAGCATGCAGCCGAGAGATAGGGAGACAAGCAGTGTGATTCAAAGGCAGGTTACACAGTCCCAGACTGAGACCCCCCCAGACAGACAGGTCCCCACATAAATACACTTACCTCACATGGCGTGGGGAACCCGCACAGGCGAACAAGCCGCTGCACATGAGGCAGGGAGAGTCGCAATACAAGACGCACACAATGGCGGTTCAGAAACCGCACAGCGTCCGGTGAGGTAGCCACCTCACCAATCATCCCTGCACCGAACAGGGATGGGTCGTTCACTGTGCCAGGAGCGTTACCTGGCTGAACGCTCGATGGCAGACTGGGAAGCCACTGACCCACGACCTGCGACCAGGGGGATCAGCCCGAGACCCAGTCTGCATGATCCTCTTCGTCCGAAGAACTAACTAATGCTGACAAAAATAACAGCTAAGTAAAGGTAGAGAGAAAACTCAAACAAAATATTAAAAAGAAGAAAGAGTCTGGGACAAAAAGTCCCAGCACAGAGAGAGCCAGCCACTCCTGACAAGCTAGACATTAAAACTGAGATATGGTTGCAGGAAGTAGGAGGGTATTGACTGAGGGGACCACCCCTTGAGGGTGGGATATGTTAAAGCTTTATTGTTAACATATTCTGTTGCCTAGCTACTCCTTCGGAGCAAAGTCTAATACCCATATGTGACGAATATGAAGAGGCGGCGACTGTCGGAGGACGTAAGAGAAAAAAAAATTTAAGGAAGAGTTTGGAAAACGTCTGCCAAATGGACGATAAATTGAAAAGGTTGATGGGTATCTCGCCTGTTAAAAATGTAACTATTGGTACTGTAACCCAGAAGCAAAAAACAAACCATAAGCAAATTCATTTATGTCCATTGAACGATTTATTGTTAAAAATTTGGTCATTACACAATGGAATTATCATTTGGTCTCACAATGTGCGTTCATTTTTTGAAAACAAGTTTGAATGGTTTTTGGACTAGTGTAGGACGAGGATTTTTGCACTGGTCTATGACGAGTATAAGGCTCCACTTTTGGGGTGCAACTTTTACACAACTTACTTTGGATAGGTGCAACCTGGATGCAACTTTGGCTTTGACTAAAGAAAATGGACAACTGCTGCACAACTGTCGCCTGTATAACATTCAGGTGCAACTTTAGTGCGATGTCTGAGGGTTTACATTGCAGTCTAAGGCCCCCCAGTCGCATTAAAGTTGGGTTAAAGTTGTGCAGGAATCTTTTTCCACATAAGTTGCACATATTTGAACGGTTGTCATTGAAAAACATGGTGTAAGACTTGTCATACGACTTTAATGTCAATCGAACCCAACAAGCTTGTAGTACACAGTGGCTGCACCTAACCACTTGCCTACTGGGCACTTTTACCCCCTTCCAGTCAAGTCCAATTTTCAGCTTTCAGCACGGTCACACTTTGAATGACAAGTACGCAGTCATGCAACACTGTACCCAAATTGAATTATTATCACACAAATAGAGCTTTCTTTTGGTGGTATTTAATCACCACTGGGTTTTTAGTTTTGCTAAACAAAACAAAAAAAGAAAGAACATTTTGAAAAAAAAAAAAAATCATAATGTAGCAGAATTCACAGCTATTGTACTGGAAATGAGTCCGCCTGGGTTACCGCTAGCAACAACAGCACATTTCAGCATGTTAGCCAGTATCTTTGAGTTTTTAAATTTATTGGGAACTTGGATGGGAGAAGGGAATGAGTGAGATGCTCCTTTGGCTCAACTATGCACAAATTGCTAGGGACAACTAAAAAATGCAATTGGCGCTGACTTGACGCTGGCTGGATGCCCGTCAACGCCTATTAATGCTGGTAAACGCTGACCTGCTGCCTGTTAATGCTGAACTGACTTTTGACTGCTTTCCTTAATGAAGAAGTCCTCTTTAAGCTCCCTTAAGCACTCCTTGCTGAGGTAGCTACATGTATACTCTGCTGCACTGCTAAACACTTCAGGGCCCACACCGGCACCCCCTTTCACTCTCTTATCTTCAGGGCTTAGACTCTGGCACCCCCTTTCCTAAGCCTCCTCTGACCTTCTGGAGTGGTCCTCTTCTCCTAGGCAGACCCCTGGGTGGTTTCAAATACTCCCAACACTGTTTTCCCCCCGAAACTACTGCCCAGCAGCTCCACTCAGTCCATAGCACACTGGATCCCTCTCTCTGCAGCTCAGCTCAACCTTCATCTTCTAGGCCGACTGCCCAGGACACTCACTTGCGCTGACAGGAGGAGAGACAGCCATCACCCTCCTCCTCAGACTCTACTTCCCAAAGACACCCTGTCACATGCTCCCCTCAGACTTATAACTCATTCCAGGGTGCGTTGCGGCAAACTCTGCCCACTGAGATAGCCATAAGCCCTGGTGTGCTATTGGCTAGGTTTCCTCCACTGTTCAATAAGAGCCCTCATTGGAAACAATGGGGAGACTCCCCAGGCTCAACAGGTCACACCTGGAAACATGTGACAGCCTAACTAAATGATCAGGCCCCCCTGATATGCAGAGAGGGACACCTATATGCTTTTTCTTAGCACCTACCTAGGAGGGTGCTACAATAGTTTGTTAGAAATCTTTGCAAACCGGTAATTTTTCTCCTGCACCGATGTGCCCTGATGAGGCGGCACTGATGTGCTGCAATAATGGGCACTGACTAGGCGGCACTGATGGGCTGCAATAATGGGCACTGACGGGCTGCAATAATGGGCACTGACTAGGCTGCAATAATGGGCACTGACTAGGCTGCACTGATGGGTGGCACTGATAATCAGTGCAGATGTCCCGTTAACACAAGCCGGTTATTGCCTCTCTTTTTCTCTCCTCAAGCTGTCAGAGTGAGGAAAGAAAAGCCGATAACCAGCTTGTGTTTACATCCTGTGATCAGCTGTCATTGGCTGACAGCTGATCATGTGGTAAAGGGCCACTGTAATTGGCCCTTTACCCCTATCTGTGATCAGCTGAGTCCGTAGGACTCGGCGATTGCAAAGCATGCCGCAGCGCAACTACAGGATGAAGTCCATGTACACCCTCCCGGCAAAGGAAGCCTGTGCTGTAGCCATCTTTCAGCTATAGCATGGGTAGGAAGAGGTTAAAGAGGAGCTCCAGTCTGGGGCAAAAAAATTTTAGTCAGTAGCTACAAAATACTGATCATTTACATAAATACAAGCATACAATATGCCAACAATGCCAATGCTTGTTTTCACCAACTTAACCCTTCATAGTGGATTGCTTTTCAGAGGCGTTTGACAGTTGCATGTATGGCTGTCTTAAGTTTCCTCCTCCCCACCTGCTTTAACCCCTTAAAGCCCGCACCACCGCACTCATGTGCATTGCAAGAGGTTGTAGCACAGTCCCACTCACCTTAAGTGCCGGTTCACACTAGGTCGCTCCGACTTAGGGGGGCAACCTGTGAAGTCGCGTGCAGCGCGACTTCGGCACGACTTGCACAGACTTCATAAAATGAATGTCAATGCAAGTCGCCTCCAGGTCGCCCCGAAGTAGTACAGAACCCTTTTTCTAAGTCGGAGTGACTTGTGTCGCTCCTATTAGAACCGGTCCTGTACTACTCAATGACCGCAACGGTGCACGACTTGCCAGGCTGACCAAGTCGCCTGACAAGTCGTATTAGTGTGAACCGACACTAAATGGGTCACATTTGGCAGGCGGTAGGTACTGCCCATCCACTGCGACAGTTTTTGAATTGCAGCAGAGACACGTGACCCCAGATAGCTGCCTTTTGCAGCTCCAGGAGGAAATAAAAATGTGGCTCAGAAAAGGGAGTATGATCGACGTGTACAACCAGATTGTTGGGTTTTTCTGAAGAATCAGTGCCACAGGCTATAATACAATACCACAGCAGGAGGGATTCCCCCATCCATATCGTATGTGTAAATGTGAAGGTGGGGGAAAGCAAGGCATTTTCTTTAGTGCATCCTGCTGGTTGAACATATAAATAAAAGCATAAAGTATGGGCCTCCTAACCCCAATACCTCCATCTGATGAAGGCTGAGATTCAGTGAAATGTGAGGGGAATGGCGCAGACAGGGTGACGGGAAGCAATGTGTGAGGGCTTACAATGGTCCAGGTTGGGATTTGTGAGGTAATATAAATAGATTGGTACAGGAGTAATTAAATACAATTAGAGGTATTTTTATACACGTATACACAGGTTGGCAAATGATTGCGAAGAACCGGTTATGAATTAATGACAGATGGAGAACATGACACTGTGTGAAGGACACAAAGCCTGCCTGTGTGACTGGGAACTCCGAGGTCATTCAGGAGTGGAAGGAAAACACGGCACACTCCATGGGAGAGGCCAGAGATATAGAGAGAGGGGGGGGGGGGGTACGGATTTCACAAGGCTGCCCACACACAGGCAGATCTCTCAGCAGGAACAACCAAGAATCAAATCACTGCTAGAAAAACTGCACTCCTTTTCTACCCTAGCTGTTCACTTTTACAGACAACCTCCAGCAGTCTTTAGGTTTTCTAAAATACAATGGGAAGTCATGCACACAAGATTTTTTAGCAGGCCATACACTGTAAAACCTCATTAACCACTTTACCACCGGAGGATTTTGCTGTCTTACATCCAGGCCACTTTTTGCGATTCGGCGCTGTGCGACTTTAACTGACAATTGCGTGGTCGTGCGACGCCATACGTCCTTTTTTCCCCACAAACAGAGCTTTCTTTTGGTGGTATTTGATCACCTGTGCAATTTTTACTTTTTGCGCTATAAAACAAAAAAAGAGCGTTTATTTTGAAAAAATAACAATATTTTTAACATTTTTTTATATGAAATTCCCCCCCAAAAAATGTAAAAATCAAAATTTTTTTTAATTTTTGGCCAATTTGTTTTCTGCTACCTATGTTTGGTAAAAAAAAAAAAAAAAAAAAAAAAAAAATCACAATAAGCATATTTTGATCGGTTTGCGCAAAAGTTATTGCGTTTACTAACTAAGGCAAAGATTTCTGTAATTTTTTTTTTTTTTTTAACGAGTAATGGCGGCGATCTGCGATTTTTTTTGCGGGACTGCGACATTGCGGCGGACAGATCGGACCCTTGACTGCCATTTTTGACACTTTTGGGGGTACCAGTGACATTACTGCAGTAATCAGTGCTATAAAAATGCACTGTTACTGTAAAAATGACACTGGCAGGGAAGGGGTTAATTTTATTGGAGAGGGAGGGGTTAATGTATGCCTGGTGCTTACTAACATGTGTGGGGGGAGGTGACTGAGTGACACAGGGACAGATCGCATGTTCAGCTATGCTGAACCCTGCAATCTGTCACTGTTTGTCACTTAGGAGATCCGACCTCCAAACTAGATTCCCCGACGATCGGGGGAAGAGCAGCGGCGATCGCCACCGCTCCTCCCCTGGCCCGACGTGACTGAAAACAGCGGGAGCGCGCCTCCGGCGGCGCGCGAGCACCGCCTACAGGGGGAGGAGTCCAGTGACGTAGGTCTACGTCGCTGGACGGAATCGAGCCACTTTGCCGCAGTACAGTCAACGTGACTGGTCAGCAAGTGGTTAAAATGGAACTTTAGTCAGAGAAAGTCCTGCTAGATCACTTCAGACCGGCCCCTATTACAGGTATAGCTATGTAAACCTGGTCATACAACGTCCCACTCTGCTCTGCACATACTCAGTTGCTCTCTATTTTTTGGGCTCATTTTTTGTAGTCTAATTATTAACATGGAATGCAAGTTCCTTGCTAAAGAACATTATTTTTATCATCAAGTTGTTATGGGTAAAGTTTTGCTTAAGGCTCCGTTCACATGTCAGCGTATGATCGCGGACAGAACCGCCGCGGTTCCGCCCGCGATCCGGAGATTTATTGCAAATCGCGGGACGCCTACCGTTGCCCGTTGATTTGCAATAGCCCCCCAAACGCCGAGCGATGTTGCCGCGATTTACGCCCGCCGAATCGCGGCAACATCGCGCAAACAAAATCGCGGGACGCAATACGCTCCAAAGAAGCTCTTGGACGCAATACGCTCCAAAAAAGTACAAGAGCTTCTTTGGAGCGTATTGCGTCCCGCGATTTTGTTTGCGCGATGTTGCCGCGATTCGGCAGGCGTAAATCGCAGCAACAACGCTAGGCGTCCCGCGATTTGCAATAAATCTCCGGATCGCGGGCGGAACCGCGGCGGTTCTGCCCGCGATCATACGCTGACATGTTAACGGAGCCTTAAGGATTTACCAAAACGATATATAAAAATGAGGACAAACCTAAACAATGCTTTAAGTTTGTATCCATTTAGGGAGGCTCTTGTACTACATAGTAATGGTAGATCTAAATGAAATTGTAAAGTGTATGGTCACTGTTAACGTACAAGTAAAGCCAATCACAAAAAAAAACAACCTTTAACATGTTAAGCCCCGATTACACATTCACGCTGGAACGCAATAAAAATGCATGTGTCATCTAAAGCAGGACTTGACAAATTTGCTTTGAATCTAGACCAGCTAAAAAAGTTAGGAGCCAGGCACCCAGAACTGCATGTCCGTGGTGTCAAGCAATAGGAATTGCTCACACCTGCATTGTCACAGCGTGGGTTTTCAGCACCCAGGGCAAGGCAAATCATTTGTTCCTCATAACTCATGGGCTTTTAGCGCTCCCCAAGTCCCTTCCACTAGTTCTGCTGCGGCAGATTAGGGGCTCTATGTTGTTCACAGCCTTAGCCTCCGATTGGCTGCCTACAACCTTTTATTATTGGTTAAGTCTGAGTGATAGCTCTTTGACTAAAAGCGGAGTTCCACCCTAAAATTAAACTTACCTCCATCTTCATGCCCGGGGTCACCTGAAAAACAAATGGATAATCGCAATTTTTTTTTTTAACTTACCTCGTTTAGAAGAAAATATACTTACCATACTTCCTCCTCCTACCTTCGGCGGCCAAGGCGATTCGTCACTTCCTGGCTTGCAATGATTCCTGGGAGCTGAACGTCATCGCTCCCAGGAATCAACGCGCCTGCACTGGCCCTGACGTCAGTTCCGTTGCAGGCGCCGTCATACCTTGCAAAACAGCTTCTGGGCATGCCCAGAAGCTGTGCAGGGAAGACGCTGCGGCACCGGAAGTGGCGGCGGGGCCGGTGCAGTGCATCGTGGGACCGAAGAAGACGGAAGAGGACGCAGAAGAGGATCGCGCTGGCTTCAAGCTGCCCACACCTGAGATGGCAGCGCTGGACAATACTTTTTCAAGGTAAGTATTTCTTCTAAAAGGCAAGTGCAACCCGGGACAGATCAGAGGCTAGCCATTGTGGAATGTACTAGCCCTGACTGTCCCGGGGGTATTTTTATTAAAATAAGTATTCCCAGGGTGGAACTCCGCTTTAAGTAGTTGAAGAGCTATCTCAAATTCAACCAATAAAAGGCTTCAGGCTGCGGGTAGCCAATCAGAGACTCCGGCTGTGAACGAGGAGGCGGATCCCTCACTGGTCCATCATATCAGAATGGCCAGCTGGCAGCCTATAACTCTTACGTACAGTGGGGGACAATCCAGCAAAGAGACATTCCCATATAGCAAAGAGACAGCCCAATCCAGCAAAAAAACATCCCCATATAGAAAAGAGACAGCCCAACCCAGCAAAAAAACATCCCCATATAGAAAAGAGACAGCCCAATCCAGCAAATAAACATCCCCATATAGCAAAGAGACCGCCCAATCCGGCCCCATATATTCATCAAACATACATCACAATATATTCAGCAAGGAAACATCCCAAGCAAGCAAAGACATCCCCATATATTTAGCAAAGAGACATCCCAAAAACATTAGCTCACAGGTAAAGGAATTGTGCGGCAGCAATGTAGCACCTACACATTCAATGGGCAGGCCAGTTCATGAAAGCTCCCCCCTTCCTCCTTACCACCACTGACCAACTGAGCTCCGATCCTGGCTCAGTGATTCAAGCTGTAGCCCTTCCCTCAGTTTGAGTGAACCGCGCTCCACCACTGGTCAGGTGACCCCCCCCAACACCCCGCCCACCTGCTGCTGCCGCCAGGGAAACAAAAAAGATGTAGAAGAGTGGGCAGCTCAGGATGCCAGGGTGGGCCCCCCATGTACGTATTAGCTGTCCCTCCTGATGGTTGGCCCTGGTGGTCAGAGCACAGTCAGTGCTGGAGTGACAGGCAGATCCTCAAGAGTGAGCGCACAGCACACCCTGGAGTCGGGACGGTGGGTTAGGAACCATGGATTGGGCTGACAAAAGCCCAGGCGCCAGGATGCAATTTCTAGTCTATATCAAAATAGTGCAGCGCTAGGAACATTGAAATAAATCATACATAAAAAGGCTAAAAACTGTAGTATGGTTAATCACTCAACCAAACCCAAGTGTACATAGAAACATGAGTCCATTATATTAAAAAAGACAATCAACTTGCAAGGATGGTAGAGAGTCCAATGCAGAGTAGAAATCCCAAGGTGCGGAGAGCAGAGTTGGAAAGACACCCAAATGTGTAAATAAGGTGGCTGCTTACCGCAACTAGTGGGCCTCCAAATTAATGGATAAGCCACTTAGGCGTGAAGTGTTAGCCCTAATGGGATGGACTTTCTCCTCCACTTCAGTGGACCAGGATCAATTCCGTGTGTTCCTATACCCCGCTCAGTCACAAGGCAGATATGACTCCAATATGTATGGCAGTATGCAAGGAATGAAGGAAATCATAGCGTAATCCCGTAATACAATTAAATTGGTTTTATTAAAGTTCTACTTACATTATGGCAGACATGTATGTGCAGACAATATACAATAGCGGCGTCCCGCTAGGATAAAACACGAGCCGGCGTCTTGGGGGCGTGACAGGCGCGATGTCCGGAACCTCCCGACCGGTTTCGTCAGAGTGACGTCGTCAGGGGCGTGGTTACCGGACATCGCGGTCACGCCTGGTAAATACCCCATATGCTCATCACTTCCGGATAATCCTCCAATTAAAGAAGAAGAAGGGCGGAAGTGACGCATCCGCTGTTTGGCCGTTGAGGGCGGAAATGATTAATATGTGAAAACGATCTAGATGTTCACAAGGGACAGGGTTGGAACACTCTGTCCTCTTTCGTTCTAACATTAATATAATAGAATATTAAATGAGCCACTATGTTAATTATACAAACAGCGGCCCAAAAACAAAAACAAGCAGTATAGAAAAAACGGCAATATAGAGAGAATAGCCACCAATTGTGCATAGCGCCATCTTGTGGCCAAAAATTATATTGCGGCCAAAAAAAGATCCCTAATTGAGATAAAAAAGAGGAACGAAGGCCAAAAAGTGGATTGCAACACCTTTCCCTTTAACAGATGACCTCTTACTCATAGCCTTACATGTATCATAATACTCATAACAATAAAAAGTGAAAAAGGCCATTAATTAAAAATACATTTAGCAGATAGTGATATATGGCTAAAAATACATATAAAACCAGAAAATATCAAAATAAAGCTTGAAAAATAGTGCAATTCCTAGAACTGCAAAAATTAAGATAAATGGGACTTGATGACATATCTATCCATTTCCCGCATCAACCTCATTAGCTGTTATTGATGAAACAGTTAATGTCCCATTCGACGTTAAGGCCAAAGGGGACATAGGATTTTAAAATGTAAATCCATCGTGTTTCAGCACGGGATAATTCCCTTTTGGCATTAGCTCCTCGCCAATTTGGAGCAAATTGATCAAATGCCACAAACAGCGTGTTGCGGGGGTCTTTATGTCGACAGGAGTCGAAATGTTTCGACACACTGTGGCCAGGAAAACCTTTGCGGATATTGGCCACATGTTCTCCCATGCGTATTTGCATGGTCCGCAGAGTTCGTCCAATGTACTGCTTCCCACATTTACATTGGAGTAGATAAACTACATTTTGTGTTGAACAAGTGATGAAGGAATTAATCGGGTATTCTCTCCCAGTGACCTGAGACCTAATTTTCTCTATCCTCCTACCCTTGAACACATTTAGAGCACAGATATTGCATCTCTTGCAGGGATAGAACCCTTTAAGTTCTGGGAAAAACCTGGGTTTCTGTGGTTTCTCGATAACATTATGGGCCACCTGGTGTCTTAGCGATGGGGCACCTCTAAAAATAACATTAGGCCGGTCTGGGAGGACTGGACCCAGTACTCTGTCATTTTTAATGACGGACCAATGTTTTTGCATAATTTTTTTGACCTCATAATGTTGGGTACTGAACGAGGTGACAAAACAGTTTTTAAACGGTTGATTGTCATTGGTTCTTGTGCGAGGGGCTAATAGATTCGACCTATCCATATCAGCCACCTCCCTGATGGTCTTATCTAAGGAGTCGGCATGATATCCCCTATCCAAAAACTTGCTTTTGAGCTGTGAGGCTTGTGAAAGGAAGCTGTCAAGGTGGGTACAATTACGCCGTAGCCTCATAAATTGTCCTTTGGGGACGGCTTGTAACCACGATTTATGGTGACAGCTATCCACTGGGATAAAGCTGTTTCGGTCGGTCTGTTTAAAGAAGGTGGAAGTAACCAACCTGTCCTCTTCCACAGACAAACTCAAGTCCAAGAAACTGATATTGGTAGTGTTACTGGTACAATCCAGTTTTATACCTCTGTCGTTCTCATTTAGTGTAGACATGAATAGATCAAGGGAACACTGATCACCATCCCATAGGAGGAGGATGTCGTCTATGTACCTCCTCCACAGCACCAGCTGGGGTGGTCGGTCCTTATAGACGACATCCTCCTCCCACCTGGCCATAAATAAATTGGCCAGGCTGGGGGCAAATTTTGCCCCCATAGCCACACCGCGGCACTGTAAAAAATAGGTGTCATTAAACCAAAAAAAATTGTGTGTCATTGCAAAACTCAAAATCTCCAAGATGAACTCAATCTGCTCTTTATCTAACCCACTGAGGGTATTCAGATAATATTGTACCGCCTCATATCCCAATTGATGTGGGATGATCGTGTACAGGGACATGACGTCAGCCGTGGCCACGATCATACCTTCCTTCCATGTGACGTCCTTAATGATGTTGAGGACATGTGTCGTGTCCTTGAGATAGGAAGGCATTTGTGATACCAGTGGTTGGAGAAAGGCATCAACATACCTCCCAATGCGAGAGCATAAGGAGTCTATCCCACTAATGATGGGACGACCGGGGGGTTTAATGGGATTTTTGTGTACTTTAGGGAGAAAGTACATAACTGGCAAACGGGGAGCCAGAGGGACAAGAAACAATTTTTCCTTTTCTTTAAGAATGCCTTTATCAAAGGCTTGATTTACTAGAATCTGAAGCTCTTTTTTGTATTTTACTGTAGGATTCCTATTAAGAATCTGGTAAGTGTCCCTATCGCTCAAAATGTTGTTCATCTCAAGGACATAGTCATCCTTGTCCAGAACGACAATACCGCCGCCTTTGTCGGCCGGACGAATGACTATGTCCTTGTGTTCACACAGTGTCTGTAGCCCAATTTGTAGGGAATTGTTAGTCGGTGGCTTCCTTATCTTAATCTTTTCCAAGTCACCTAGTACCAGTTCTTTGAAGACCCGAACAGAAGAGGAGACTTTTCCAGATGGATTAAATAGAGAGGCGTTGGCGAGGGAAGTATATGTATACTTGTTGGTATTATTAGAAATGGTTCTACTGGGATTGGATAATATATATCTTTGTATATTCAACTTTCTAATATATTTTTGGACATCAATGAAGGTGTCAAACTTGTTGATTGTCTTTGGAGGTGCAAACTTCAATCCCCGGTTTAGCACGGATTGTTCCTCTTTAGTGAAAGAGGCTTTAGAAAGGTTGAATATACCCCCATCATTTATAGTCGCCTTCTTTTTTGCCCTCGCCTTCCGCCCCCCTCTGGTCCCTCTCTTTGTTCGATATCCCTTTGGATGTTTTGATAGTCTCTGGGAAAATCCCCTTGGTATTGGTTCATATTAGATGGTGGGGGTGGACGAAAATTACGTGGTGAATCGAATTGTTCGTATTCTGACCCAAAACGATCCCTGTTATCATTCCACCCTCTCGGTTCATTCCTAGGATGACGGGTGATGACCCTGTTATCATTAGGGGAATCCCATCCACCATTATCCAGAGGAGTGAACCTATTAAAGGTAGGTACACTACCTCCAGGTCTTGGTGTATAGGGGGCATCATAATAATCATATTGTGATGGCCCCCGTCTGTTATTAGGCAAAAGTTTTTGCTGATTGGCAAAATAAGGCCTATTATTATTCCTATTATTGTTGTTATAATTATTAGACCCTCTGTTGGATGGAACACCTGGGGGGAATTTTTTGATGTTATGTCCCTTCCCGCCATTAATGGGCTTATTATTGAACCCTCTAGAAGATCCAAAGGGATATCGAACAAAGAGAGGGACCAGAGGGGGGCGGAAGGCGAGGGCAAAAAAGAAGGCGACTATAAATGATGGGGGTATATTCAACCTTTCTAAAGCCTCTTTCACTAAAGAGGAACAATCCGTGCTAAACCGGGGATTGAAGTTTGCACCTCCAAAGACAATCAACAAGTTTGACACCTTCATTGATGTCCAAAAATATATTAGAAAGTTGAATATACAAAGATATATATTATCCAATCCCAGTAGAACCATTTCTAATAATACCAACAAGTATACATATACTTCCCTCGCCAACGCCTCTCTATTTAATCCATCTGGAAAAGTCTCCTCTTCTGTTCGGGTCTTCAAAGAACTGGTACTAGGTGACTTGGAAAAGATTAAGATAAGGAAGCCACCGACTAACAATTCCCTACAAATTGGGCTACAGACACTGTGTGAACACAAGGACATAGTCATTCGTCCGGCCGACAAAGGCGGCGGTATTGTCGTTCTGGACAAGGATGACTATGTCCTTGAGATGAACAACATTTTGAGCGATAGGGACACTTACCAGATTCTTAATAGGAATCCTACAGTAAAATACAAAAAAGAGCTTCAGATTCTAGTAAATCAAGCCTTTGATAAAGGCATTCTTAAAGAAAAGGAAAAATTGTTTCTTGTCCCTCTGGCTCCCCGTTTGCCAGTTATGTACTTTCTCCCTAAAGTACACAAAAATCCCATTAAACCCCCCGGTCGTCCCATCATTAGTGGGATAGACTCCTTATGCTCTCGCATTGGGAGGTATGTTGATGCCTTTCTCCAACCACTGGTATCACAAATGCCTTCCTATCTCAAGGACACGACACATGTCCTCAACATCATTAAGGACGTCACATGGAAGGAAGGTATGATCGTGGCCACGGCTGACGTCATGTCCCTGTACACGATCATCCCACATCAATTGGGATATGAGGCGGTACAATATTATCTGAATACCCTCAGTGGGTTAGATAAAGAGCAGATTGAGTTCATCTTGGAGATTTTGAGTTTTGCAATGACACACAATTTTTTTTGGTTTAATGACACCTATTTTTTACAGTGCCGCGGTGTGGCTATGGGGGCAAAATTTGCCCCCAGCCTGGCCAATTTATTTATGGCCAGGTGGGAGGAGGATGTCGTCTATAAGGACCGACCACCCCAGCTGGTGCTGTGGAGGAGGTACATAGACGACATCCTCCTCCTATGGGATGGTGATCAGTGTTCCCTTGATCTATTCATGTCTACACTAAATGAGAACGACAGAGGTATAAAACTGGATTGTACCAGTAACACTACCAATATCAGTTTCTTGGACTTGAGTTTGTCTGTGGAAGAGGACAGGTTGGTTACTTCCACCTTCTTTAAACAGACCGACCGAAACAGCTTTATCCCAGTGGATAGCTGTCACCATAAATCGTGGTTACAAGCCGTCCCCAAAGGACAATTTATGAGGCTACGGCGTAATTGTACCCACCTTGACAGCTTCCTTTCACAAGCCTCACAGCTCAAAAGCAAGTTTTTGGATAGGGGATATCATGCCGACTCCTTAGATAAGACCATCAGGGAGGTGGCTGATATGGATAGGTCGAATCTATTAGCCCCTCGCACAAGAACCAATGACAATCAACCGTTTAAAAACTGTTTTGTCACCTCGTTCAGTACCCAACATTATGAGGTCAAAAAAATTATGCAAAAACATTGGTCCGTCATTAAAAATGACAGAGTACTGGGTCCAGTCCTCCCAGACCGGCCTAATGTTATTTTTAGAGGTGCCCCATCGCTAAGACACCAGGTGGCCCATAATGTTATCGAGAAACCACAGAAACCCAGGTTTTTCCCAGAACTTAAAGGGTTCTATCCCTGCAAGAGATGCAATATCTGTGCTCTAAATGTGTTCAAGGGTAGGAGGATAGAGAAAATTAGGTCTCAGGTCACTGGGAGAGAATACCCGATTAATTCCTTCATCACTTGTTCAACACAAAATGTAGTTTATCTACTCCAATGTAAATGTGGGAAGCAGTACATTGGACGAACTCTGCGGACCATGCAAATACGCATGGGAGAACATGTGGCCAATATCCGCAAAGGTTTTCCTGGCCACAGTGTGTCGAAACATTTCGACTCCTGTCGACATAAAGACCCCCGCAACACGCTGTTTGTGGCATTTGATCAATTTGCTCCAAATTGGCGAGGAGCTAATGCCAAAAGGGAATTATCCCGTGCTGAAACACGATGGATTTACATTTTAAAATCCTATGTCCCCTTTGGCCTTAACGTCGAATGGGACATTAACTGTTTCATCAATAACAGCTAATGAGGTTGATGCGGGAAATGGATAGATATGTCATCAAGTCCCATTTATCTTAATTTTTGCAGTTCTAGGAATTGCACTATTTTTCAAGCTTTATTTTGATATTTTCTGGTTTTATATGTATTTTTAGCCATATATCACTATCTGTTAAATGTATTTTTAATTAATGGCCTTTTTCACTTTTTATTGTTATGAGTATTATGATACATGTAAGGCTATGAGTAAGAGGTCATCTGTTAAAGGGAAAGGTGTTGCAATCCACTTTTTGGCCTTCGTTCCTCTTTTTTATCTCAATTAGGGATTTTTTTTGGCCGCAATATAATTTTTGGCCACAAGATGGCGCTATGCACAATTGGTGGCTATTCTCTCTATATTGCCGTTTTTTCTATACTGCTTGTTTTTGTTTTTGGGCCGCTGTTTGTATAATTAACATAGTGGCTCATTTAATATTCTATTATATTAATGTTAGAACGAAAGAGGACAGAGTGTTCCAACCCTGTCCCTTGTGAACATCTAGATCGTTTTCACATATTAATCATTTCCGCCCTCAACGGCCAAACAGCGGATGCGTCACTTCCGCCCTTCTTCTTCTTTAATTGGAGGATTATCCGGAAGTGATGAGCATATGGGGTATTTACCAGGCGTGACCGCGATGTCCGGTAACCACGCCCCTGACGACGTCACTCTGACGAAACCGGTCGGGAGGTTCCGGACATCGCGCCTGTCACGCCCCCAAGACGCCGGCTCGTGTTTTATCCTAGCGGGACGCCGCTATTGTATATTGTCTGCACATACATGTCTGCCATAATGTAAGTAGAACTTTAATAAAACCAATTTAATTGTATTACGGGATTACGCTATGATTTCCTTCATTCCTTGCATACTGCCATACATATTGGAGTCATATCTGCCTTGTGACTGAGCGGGGTATAGGAACACACGGAATTGATCCTGGTCCACTGAAGTGGAGGAGAAAGTCCATCCCATTAGGGCTAACACTTCACGCCTAAGTGGCTTATCCATTAATTTGGAGGCCCACTAGTTGCGGTAAGCAGCCACCTTATTTACACATTTGGGTGTCTTTCCAACTCTGCTCTCCGCACCTTGGGATTTCTACTCTGCATTGGACTCTCTACCATCCTTGCAAGTTGATTGTCTTTTTTAATATAATGGACTCATGTTTCTATGTACACTTGGGTTTGGTTGAGTGATTAACCATACTACAGTTTTTAGCCTTTTTATGTATGATTTATTTCAATGTTCCTAGCGCTGCACTATTTTGATATATATTTGAGTGGGATTTCTATAAGTCCAGTGTTCTAGCTGCTAGCCTGTTCATGTCATTATATACGATCAGTTTGTCATCTCTATTTGTTATTTAGCGCAGGATTTCCCCCTTGATTTTATTTGCAATTTCTAGTCGCCATGGCGACCTTGCACCTGGGAATTCTCGAGCGCTGATCAAAAGCAATGTTATAGATAGAGCTTCTGGCGCTACAGGGCATCTTTGGAAATACCTCAGGCCCATAGAAGTCAGTGATAATGCATGTATGATGCATTGTTGCTTGTGTTTTCATATGTTTCCAGCCCCTAGTAACAAGCCTAAATATTTTTTATTAGAAAAAAAAAAAAAAAAAACATGACACATGAAAACACATCAAAAAAGGGTGTCAAAGCATGCACAAAATGAACATTGAACAGGTTAGAATGCATGCAAATGGAAATGCAAAGATGTGCGTTGACGCAGGCCTTTTGGTACACTACAGTTCCCAGCTGCACCAATGTATTGATTTCCACTGCTGGGATTGACAGTATGGGATAGTATGACGGTTCTTGTTCAGGCACTTCCTCTTATGGGGTGACAATGCTCTATTCTAGTCCTGTGTGGTCACTTTGTCACATGGGCTTCTGATTAACACGCTGTTTCAACACACATTCGGTAGACATGACCCACTAATGGTATCTGTATTTCAGGAAACCGTCCAGAGAAATGCCACGCAGGCCTTCTATGGAGGGGCATGCGTGTAGACAGAAAGCGGCAGCAAAGAAGCTGCAGGAAATCAGCAGCAATGAGTGGCAACCAAGAATGAAAAAAGGGAAAAATATTTTTTAATAAGAAAAAAAAAAAAAAACTACATAACATTTGTTTGTGATTGGATTCAATTAAAGAAGACCTGGGAGGGTAACCTAGGCACTGGCTGTTCCATCCCGGTTCACACTTCTGCAATGCGGGAACGCTGCGAATATGCAGCGTGTTTACGCATTGCATCCGCACCCCTGGAAGTTCACACTGCCATATGCGATACGCAGGGGGTGTCAATTAAAAGTTAACGACACCCCCAGTTCAGATCTCATATCGCAGTGCGATCTGCAAGTTCGCACAGAGTCGGATCGCACTAGTGTGAATCACCATGCGATCTGATTCTGCTGCGGAAAAAAAAAGGGTCCTGTGCGTGTTTAGTGCGATTGCGATGCAAATTCAGCCATACAAAATGAATGGCTGAAATTTGCACCGCACAGAGATCGCATGTAATTTAGGAGCAGTGCACTCCGAATTACATGCGATCTCTGTGATCGCACTAATGTGAACCGGCCCTCCATGTGCAAATCTCATTCTATGGGATGGCCAGTTAAAAGCTGGGAAGACTTGCAAAGGCAGTCTGTGTACAATCTGACCGCCCTCAGGGCAAGCTATAGGCAGATCGCATAATGATGGTCAATCATCAAGGAAAAGGCGAGGGCAGAGGTGGAGAGACAGGAGCAAGAGACCAGTGCTGCTCCCAGGATGACAACACTGATCAGATCTTCAGCCAACAGTGGCTGGGGGCCCCATAAACATCTGATTTTCAGCTAACCGTAGCTGGGGCCCTTCATAGACATCCGATTTTCAGCTAACTGTAGCTGGGGCCCTTCATAGACATCTGATTTTCAGCTAACCATAGCTGGGGCCCTTCATAGACATCTGATTTTCAGCTAACCATAGCTGGGGCCCTTCATAGACATCTGATTTTCAGCTAACCATAGCTGGGGCCCTTCATAGACATCTGATTTTCAGCTAACCATAGCTGGGGCCCTTCATAGACATCTGATTTTCAGCTAACCGTAGCTGGGGCCCTTCATAGACATCTGATTTTCAGCTAACCGTAGCTGGGGCCCTTCATAGACATCTGATTTTCAGCTAACTGTAGCTGGGGCCCTTCATAGACATCCGATTTTCAGCTAACTGTAGCTGGGGCCCTTCATAGACATCCGATTTTCAGCTAACTGTAGCTGGGGCCCTTCATAGACATCTGATTTTCAGCTAACCGGAGTTGGGGCCCTTCATAGACATCTGATTTTCAGCTAACCGTAGCTGGGGCCCTTTATAGACATCCGATTTTCAGCTAACCGTAGCTGGGGCCCTTCATAGACATCTGATTTTCAGCTAACCATAGCTGGGGGCCCCATAGACATCTGATTTTCAGCTAACCGTAGCTGGGGCCCCATAGACATCTGATTTTCAGCTAACCATAGCTGGGGGCCCCATAGACATCTGATTTTCAGCTAACAGTGGATGGGGCCCTTCATAGACATCTGATTTCCAGCTAACCATAGCTGGGGCCCTTCATAGACATCTGATTTTCAGCTAACCGTAGCTGGGGCCCTTCATAGACATCTGATTTTCAGCTAACCATAGCTGGGGCCCTTCATAGACATCTGATTTTCAGCTAACCATAGCTGGGGCCCTTCATAGACATCTGATTTTCAGCTAACCATAGCTGGGGCCCTTCATAGACATCTGATTTTCAGCTAACCGTAGCTGGGGGCCCCATAGACATCTGATTTCCAGCTAACCAGAGTTGGGGGCCCTTCATAGACATCCCATTTTCAGCTAACCGGAGTTGGGGCCCTTCATAGACATCTGATTTTCAGCTAACCATAGCTGGGGCCCTTCATAGACATCTGATTTTCAGCTAACCATAGCTGGGGCCCTTCATAGACATCTGATTTTCAGCTAACAGTAGATGGGGGGCCCCCAGACACATGATGATTGCCCAATTCATCCCCAAAAGGCCGGATCTGACAACTGACCCCCCTTTCCATAGCAGCCATATTCAGCCTGAGTTTCTGAACAGGACTCTGCCGCAGACTTCTTCCCAATCTTTATCTCCTGATTACTTTTCCCTGATTACCATTTTACCCCAGGATTCCATATATGAAAGCAACAAGATCTCTGAGACTCCGAGCTAAAACTTTTATTTTGTTTCCTCCCAATCTCAGTAGTCCTTCATACCCCGATGAGCAGAGGCCTGTATGACTGTATGTGAGGATTCAATCTTTAAATAAGGTGCCCAAAATAAAATAAAAAAATCATTACAATGAATTGGTAAAATGACTTTTCCAATGAATCCCATCAATAGGCTGCAATGTACAACTTTGAAAAGGAAGGTTGAATCAGTGCAGTATGGGGGAGGGTACACAACCTGCTGTAAGGACTACAAGTCCCAGCCAGCCCTGATGAGGAATGCTGGGAAGTCTCTATAGACAGTATACAGAGCATTGCTGGTGGTTTCATTTCCTAATCCCCCCACCCCCTCCTCTATACACACAATGGAGAGTGTGATCTCAATGTCCCATACACCATCACACGGCTCTCACCATGCCCAGGACTCCTCCACATCAGCGGCCTGTCCGGTACATTGTCTGCCCTCCCCGGTACACAGGATCGCGGCTGTAGATAGAAGTCTCCCCGTCCGGATCTCTATGATCACCCTGTACGAGCCGCTCTATGTGTGCTGTGCCAGGGCTCTGCTACAGGGAGGCGCGTCTCAGCCAATCACCGCCGGCCTCTCAGTGACGATCTGTTTTTGAGTCCCTCCCCTTGCAGGCAGAGTAGAGAGCAGAGCAGCATTCTCCTCTCCTGAGGGAGGAGGGGGTGTCAGACAAACACCTGGAGGGGGGGGAATTTCTCACCAATGGAAAATCTTTTTTTAACTTTAAATACTTACTTTATAACTATCGCTAGATTTGAATACATATAAAATAAATCGTATTTACATCATTTTGTAGATAAATAATGCTTCAGGCCAGTTCACACCACAGAAACGCAGCCCAGGGGTGTTCCAGATGCATTTCTGCATCCGCATTTTTGATGCGTTTTCGGTGTGTTTTTGATGCATTTTTGGTGCAGTCCAGTGCATATCGCCACCCCCCCCCCCCCCGCTTTTTTCTTAACCTTAAATAAGGACATGTGTGTTCCAGTACGTTCCGGTGCTCCAGTACAGTCCAGTGCAGAGAAAATGCAGCATGTTCTACTTTTCTTTCTGGAAGTGGTGTAATCTATGCCATTGGAAACCATATAACCTACAATCAGTGGTGTATTTAGGTTTTTGTACTGCCCTATACCTGACTAAACGTGTGCATCCCCTAATTTAAATTTGGCCCACCCCTTCCTGTAAAGGCCACACCCCTTCCTGTTTATGACCCACCCTGTCATCTGTAAACCACAGACCACAACCACAGCCTCATCAGTGCCCATCAGTGCAGCCTCATCAGTGCCCATCAGTGTGGCCTCATTTACTGCCCATCAGTGCAGCCTCATCAGTGCATCTTCATCAGTGCCCATCAGTGTGGCCTCATTTACTGCCCATCAGTGCAGCCTCATTTACTGCCCATCAGTGCAGCCTCATCAGTGCCCATCAGTGCGGCCTCATTTACTGCCCATCAGTGCAGCCTCATCAGTGCCCATCAGTGCGGCCTCATTTATTGCCCATCAGTGCAGCCTCATCAGTGCCCATCAGTGTGGCCTCATTTACTGCCCATCAGTGCAGCCTCATCAGTGCAGCATATCAGTGGCCACCAGTGCAGCCTATCAGTGTCCATTAGTGCAGCCTATTAGTAAATTACATCAGTGCTGCCTTATCAGTGCAGCCCCATCAGTGCATCTTATCAGTGCCCCCTCATAAGTGGCCATCAGTCCAGCCTCATCAGTGGCTATCAGTGCCCATTAGTACAGCCTTATGTCACTGGATTAGTAAGATTACTCCTTTCTTTTAAGATATTTGGACTTGTGTTTACTGCCACTTATTGTAATCAGAGGATTATTTCACTTATTTGTATAATGACTAGGAAGTATCAGTGGCAGCAAACACAAGTCCAAATATCTTATAAGATTGGAGTAATCCGACTAAGCCAGTGACATATTGCGATAGCACATATGGAAGTGAGCAGCTCCAAAATATTATTGCCATCATATACAATTAAAAGTCTTATATGTGTATGATGCAATTCAATATGTTTGATCAAGGAATAAGGATGTTTAAAGAGATGAAATTATATTATTGACATGATGCCTGCCAAACCTGGAGGCAGGGGAGGGTAGGCGGGGCATTAGGCTGCAGTGCCACAATTATTAGCATTGGCAGCCGTCGGGCCAGTTGTATTAAGTGTGGTCTGCGGCATGTGATCTGTCCGAATGTCCTGATCGGCCGGCATTATCATATCGGCAGGTAGCAATGTGACCGCTTTATGGGGGTGCCAGACTAATTTGCCTCCTGGACACTGCCCTCTGGCCCAATTCGCCCCATAAGATTGGCACTACACTAAAAGTGTGGCGCAACCCGGCGTGGGGCCCTTCTCATGCAGGAGCCAGGAGGAGGCTGTTTTTTTTTTTCATGCGGGCTGCAGCTTTTTTGCTGCCCCCATGCAAAGTGCCACCCTAGGCCTGGGCCTTGTTGGCCTAGGCCAAGATACAGCACTGCCCACAAGTGCTTTTTTCTGCTACTATTCTATTATACTGGCTTTTGACATTTATAAATGCAACAATTTAGAATTTGGATGAAAGGTTTAGCACGGGGAGACATTTTTTAAAAGATAAAAAGTGCATTTTACAGTATATACAACTATTTAGATCTGACCAAAATGTGGGACAAATGAGGAGAAAAGAGGGACAGAGGGATTTTGTTCCAAATCAGGACAGTCCCTCAAAATCAGGGACAGTTGGGAGCTATAGAAATGTAGTTCCAAAACATCTGGGGTGCCAAGGTTTGCCATCACTGGTATAGACACACAATGTAGCAACTCTCACTATTTTTTTATAGGATGACTTTCTGTTCTGGAGCTGCCTGAGTGACAGCTGTGTCACCCATATCAGGACACCCACACCGCAGCATTTTGGTCATGATTAGCTGACCTTTTTATATATACTATATCGGCCCTCATATTTTCCACTCGCCTGCTCGAATGTTACGAGTGGAAAATGATTGAGGGAGAGTGTGGGGCTGCCTCGAGAGCCGTTCTCCCAGCGATTACCCAGGGAAAGAGAGAGGAGAGGAAGAGAGTGCCGGCCGGATCATCACAGAGTGGGGATCGCCCCGCTGTAACAGCTTTCATTTGAATTGCCGGGTGCTTGCCATCACACACACAGCATTGCCTCCTGGCCCGGCTCCTTTGATAGAACACCGGTCCAATGCTGGGGCGTGTGACATCTATCATAAGAGCCGATGAAAGCTGTTCCAGGGGGGTGATCCCCGCTCTGTGATTATCCGGCCGGCTTTTTTCTTCCTCTCCTCTCTCTTCCCCTGCTGTGGTCAGGCTGCATTGACAGGCACAGGTGAGGCTGCATTGACGGACACAGGTGAGGTTGCATTGATGGGCACAGGTGAGGAGTCATTGAGAGGCGCATGTTAGGCTGCATAAATGGGCACATGTGAGGCTGCATTGATGGGCACAGGTGAGGCGGCATTGATGGGCACTGATCAGTCTGCATTGATGGGCACAGGTGAGGTTGCATTGATGGACACTGGTGAGGCTGCATTCATGGGCACTGGAGAGGGGGCATTGATGGAAAACAGGTGAGGCTGCATTGATGGAAAACAGGTGAGGCTGCATTGATGGACACAGGTGAGGCTCCATTGATGGGCACAAATTAGGCTGAATTGATGGGCACTGATCAGGCTGCATTGATGGGCACAGGGGAGGTTGCATTGATGGACACTGGGGAGGCTGCTTACTGATTACAGTTGAGGCTGCATTAATGGGCATAGGTGAGGCTGCATTGATGGGCACAGGTGAGACTGCATTAATGGGCACAGATGAGGCTGCATTGATGGGCACTGATCGGGCTGCATTGATGAGCACAGGTAAGGTTGCATTGATGGGCACAGGTGAGGTTGCATTGATGAGCACTGGTGAGGCTGCATTGAAGGGCACTGGTGAGGCTGCATTGATGGGCACTAGTAAGGCTGCAATCATGGGCATTGAGCAGGCTGCACTGGTAAGGATGCACTGATGGGCACTGGTGAGGTTTTACTGATGGGCACTGATGAGGTGGAATTGAGGAGCTTCACTGATGATGCTGTACTAATGGGTACTGATAGGCTGCATTGATGGGCACAGATTAGGCTGCACTGATGGGCACTGATAAAGTTGTTATTAATATTAATTTTTGTAACTTCTGCATTAATGCAAAAAAAATTGAGTGTAATTTTATGAGATAATTTATGAGGCCGTGTTTAAGGGTGGAATTAGGGGAGGGGTAGGGTAGGGGTTGGGTGGGGCAACTGGTGGTGAGTAACCCTTAAGGCCTGGCTAGTAGCTCAGGACTTGAAATGTTGAGCCCTGCACTATATTTCAAAAAGTATTGGGGCGTCTGCCTTTACACACACATGAACTTTAATGGCATCACTGTCTTAGTCTGTAGGGTTCAATATTGAGTTGCCCCCCCCCCCCCCCCCCCCGTAGCTATAACAGCCTCAACTCTTCTGTCCACAAGGTTTAGGAGTGTGACTATGGGAATGTTTGATCATTCTTTCAGAAGTACAGTACATTTGTGAGGATATTGGAGAGAAGGCCTGGCTCACAGTCTCTGCACTAATTCATCTCAAACCTGTTCTATCTGGTTGAGGTCAGGACTTTGTGCAGGCCAGTCAAGTTCCTCCACCCCAAACTGGCTCATATATGTCTTTATGGACCTTGCTTTGTGCACTGGTCAAAATCATTTGGTGGAGGGGGGTTATGGTGTGGGGTTGTTTTTCAGAGGTTGGGCTTGGCCCCTTACTTCCAGTGAAGGGAACTCTTCACTCGATACCTATGCGTCAGCGTACCAAGACATTTTGGACAATTTCATGCTCCCAACTTTGTGAGGAATACTTTGGGGATGGCCATCCCCAAAGTGTTCCTACAAAGTTGGGAGCATGAAATTGTCCAAAATGTCTTGTTATGCTCACACCTTAAGAGTTAAGTAACTCAGAGACCCTGCCCCCTTGTGATGTCACAGATCTTGGCATGATGGGTCCGTGATGTCACCAGGGGGGCAGGGTCTCTGATATCTGTCACCGCATTGTCATGCCCCAAAAATATTTAAGAACTGTCAGACATGGGAGCTGCCAGAACGGCAGGAGCATTAGTCGGGGAAGGAGCTTTTTTTTTTTTTTTTTATTTTGGATCGGCAGTGGCGGCGGAGGAAGACATTGTGATTGACATTGGATCTACATCAGGGGACATTATTAATTTTTAATAAAGGACTTGTCAAATACTTCCTCATGTTTTTTGTTACACTACACTGTTTTTTTTGAGTGCATGGGTAGGGGTGCTATGTACCCCATACTCATTCACATGGGGGGGGGGTTCTGGGGCTTCCCTTGCTTAAAGGGGGGCTTTCGGATTCCGATAAGCCCCTTGCCCACAGACCCCCACAACCACAGCCCAGGGTTGTGGGGAAGAGACTTGTCTCCATCAACATGGGCACAAGGTGCTTTGGGATAGGGGGGGGGCAGAGCCCAAAGCACTTCCCCAATCTTGAGGGCATGGGACCTGGAATGTTTCGGGGACACTCGCTCATCCCTCCCTCTTTCCTGGCCTGCCGGGCTGCATGCGCGGATAAGGGTCTGGTATGGATTTTGGGGGGCCAACGCTGTTTTTTTTTTTACATTTTGGTGTGGCAATCCATACCAGACCCAAGCCGCACACATCTCAAGTCAGATCCTGTTCATTAAAGTCAGATCGATGTCAGACCTAAGTCGCAGGGCAAAATCAAAAGATCGAAAGTCGTGCGACCTATGTGCAAGATTAGTGTGAACAGTGCCTAAGCATCATGTTTTCGAGTGCTTTAAGCATTTTTTTTAGAGCAGAATTGCACAGTTTGCACCTTTTGTTAGGCTTTTTTCAACTAAAAGGTGTGGAGTGCTGCTAAAATAGGGAAGGAGAGCTGCTGGTTGAGCATAAAATGCGCAACGAAACTCACAAAAAAGCTCATGTTGCTACTTTTCAGCAGTACCAGCCAGCAGTACTCACCAGCAGTAGCCACCAGCAGAACCAGCCAGCAGTACCCGTCAGCAGTACCTGCCAGCAGTACCAGCCAGTAGTGCCCTCCAGCAGTACCAGGCAGCAGTACTAGCCAGCAGTACCCACCAGCAGTACTAGCCAGTAGTACCCACCAGCAGTACCAGCCAGCAGTACTAGCCAGCAGTACCCACCAGCAGTACTAGCCAGTAGTACCCACCAGCAGTACCAGCCAGCAGTATGGAGGACAGCCAGCAGCAGTCACCAGCTATACCCACCTGGGGGACAGCAGCCAGTGATACCTGCAGGAATCCTGAGGAATTAATATTGAGGTCAGAATTGCACAGTTTTGCACCTTTTGTTAGGTTTTTCAATTAAAAGGTGTGGAGTGCTGCTAAAAAAGGGAAGGAGAGCTGCTGGTTGAGCATAAAATTTGCAACGAAACTCACAAAAAAGCAAGTCGCTACTTTTCAGCAGTACCAGCCAGCAGTACTCACCAGCAGTAGCCACCAGCAGTACCAGCCAGCAGAACCAGCCAGCAGTAAGAGGCAGCAGTACTCACCAGCAGTACCAGCCAGCAGTACCAACCAGCAGTACCAGCCAGCAGTACCAGCCAGCAGTACCCACCAGCAGTACTAGCCAGCAGTACCTACCAGCAGTACCAGCCAGAAGTACCCACCAGCAGTACCCGCCAGCAGTACTAGCCAGCAGTACCCACCAGCAGTACCAGCCCTGGAGGACAGCCAGCAGCAGCCACCAGCTATACCCAGAAGATTAAGGTCAGTTGAAGTGCAGGTAAACCACAGTGCATCCGTGTGAAAGCAGCCTTAGGCCCCTTTCACACCATCAGTCTGTGCATTAGCATGTGTAAATTGTTGCAATATGTTTTTTAATAACTAGTTGTGTTCTGCAATAATAAAATGTCATGTCCTTGTTCTTACATGTATGAATAAGGACATGGCATTTTCTGGCTACCTAAGTCATATGTGCTAGGGGTGCAACTAGCCCCCAGCACATAATTGTAAATATCCCAGCATGTGCAGCGTTTCTGACTACTACCACCATGACCACTTCAAATCACTGAAGTGGTCATGGTGGTTAGAGTGTTCCTTTATTATCTCTCAGAAGAAGTAAACCTCTGTACTGTATAATGATTCCATTTCATTTGATCATCCTCTAGTTGTGTTAAATTGGTGGGGGATGGGGGGGGGGGCGCAAAAATGACATAAATCTTTCCCCTAGTTTGTAGACACGATAACTTTTGCGCAAACCAATCAAAATATGCTTATTTTGATTTTTTTTACCAAAAATATGTAGCAGAATACAAATTGGCCTAAAAAGATGAAAAATGTAGTTTTTCAGGCAGTAGAGCAATCCAAAGGAGCAAGCCAGGGGTGATACACGAGAACAGCAGACTGGAGCAGAGTTGGTAAACAAGCCGGTGGTCGGTGCCAGGAGAAGAGACAAGACAGGTAAGGCAAGCCGGGTCGGTAACGGGTAATCCAAGGTAAAGAAGAACAGGAACACAGGAACTCACAGGGAAGATCATCCAGCAACTAATGACTGGAGCAGGCTAGTTTAAATAGGCCACTGGGCACCAACAATCAATACGTAGTGCACGCTGGCGCACGCGCATGCGCACTGGCGCATGATTCCTCACCGAGAGTGTCCGTTCGCACATGCGCCGTAGCGTTGGCGAATTTCTATGCACCATTGCACTATTCTGCAGAGTGTTTGCAACAGATCCAGTTCATTTATGGATAGTTCTCTGACAAGTACTGAGATGCATCGTTCAACCAAGGGTAAAAAAAAGTGAAAACAAACATTTTAAATTAAAAAAAATGGCAATTGTTTATGATACACTGAGCTTTAATGAACAACATTTTATTAAATTCAAGTCATCTTCTTCAGCCCTGGGAAGGTAACCTATGCACTATCCAATGGCTGTTACATTTGCAGCTCTCATGCTATGAATGGCTGTTTGAAAGCTGACAAGACTTGCAAAGGCAATCTGTGTACAGTCTTACCGCCCTCGGGAAGAGCTTTATGCAGATCACATAATGATGGTCAATATTCAAAGAAAAGTGGAGGGCGGTGTTGGAGAGACAGGAGCAAGAGATCAGTGCTGCTCCCAGGATCAAGATCAGTGGTAAATATATCAGCCATCAGCGGTAAATATATCTCCCATGTCCATATGGACAAATTGATACGATTTACATGTTGTTTTTCTAACGATAAAATGCATTCTGTAGATATCACAATCGCCCTGAGGAAGACCACGATTATATTGGGTCCAAACGCGTCGGAGTACCAGTTTTTGGTAGTGATAATATAACCATGAATGTATTTGTTATATTTTCTTTCCTTTTGTTTCATTGGATGATACCAAGCGCTGTAACCAGAGATCATATTTTTAATCCCATGTGGAATAATAATTTTTAATGAATTGCTCAATAAAATAATATACTTTTAATAAAAAAAAAAATCTTTATAGTTATTTGCTGCTAACCCCCCACCCCGGGGGGAAATTTTCCTTTTTACCAATATAGTTTTGGGGTGTGCAGCCTCCTCTTCTCCAAATGCGTTTTTCTATTTTACAGGACAGTCTCTTGGTCAACATTGAAGGACACCCTATACGTGGAACCACCTGTGGTTGACTGCTAACTCAGGAAAGATGGCTGAAGCGTTGGTACTGACTGAATATTACTAATAATTGCTCCACACTATGACAGTGTTCCATGAAGGAGATGTAGCATTGACTGTGCCTGAGTTGATGCAGTAAAGCTTTGAAAATGCTTTTGGACTGGACATTCTTTATTCCGGGGTAGGAACCTCAGGCTGGGAATATGTGCAGAGTTAGACTTTGTGCCAGGAAAGTGAGAGACACAAGATGGCAGAGTTCCACCCAAAGGATGGTTTATTTGACTATCCCATATAGAGAAGAAGTGGGGTGGGATCTGCTGGGTCACCTTGGCGCAAACTCTTGTCCAATCCAGGTCCCTTACAAGCATAGGCACTTGACTGGAAAGAAACAGCTGTTCCTGTATCCAGACACTGCAGAAGTTGGACCTATGGAGACCAATCTTAGATTCACTGTACTAGATCAGTGTTTCTAAACCTTTTTTTCAGTAAAGGCACCTTTTAAAAGTATGCATAGTCTCGAGGCACCCCATTCTAAAATGTAAAAAACTAAACAAACTGTTTTACATAATGCAGCAACATCCACACAAGTAGAACACCCAACATTAGAAGTGATTTATTCTTCCAAAGCAAACAAACCTTTACACACTGCTACTGAATAGAATTCCAATGCTTCCCTTCTCCATTAGTTTTCTTCCTCACTCAGCTAATGTGACCCCAACACTGATGGAAAGGGGCAGGTGAATGCGGCAAACAAGGAAGCTGTGCAGGCACCCAACATTCTCCTTATCAACCGATGATGTCATTGCTCAGAGGCTAGAAAGTGTAATGGTTCACAATGAAACTCTGTGGCTTTGTGTAACTAAAAGGGAAGCTTCATCCACCTGCTGGCTTGTATTCAATTTATGAGCAATTTTTAGGCATTTTGCCAAGGCACCCCTGAAGAAACCCAAAGGCACCTCAGGGTGCCTGGGCACCAGTGTTGGGGTAGTTACTCAAAAAATGTAACTAGTTACTAGTTACTTCTGTAAATTGTAATGAGATTACTTTACTAGTTACTGCATTTGAAAAGTAACTTCACTACTTATTACTTTACCTTACTCTTTCCTAATTGACCGTGTAGAAGAAGATACATGACACTCTTTCTGCATAGAGTTTATTGTATAAACACAGGCTTTGGGAAACATGAGAACAAAACCTGAAAAAACAGAAAAAAACATAAAGTGCAACAAAAAGTCATAAACTTCGTCCCTCTCTATTCTTCGAAATAACGATTGTATCGCACGGCTTGGGTAATGCAGGAAAGCACGTTCCTATAGCCTAGTAAAGTAGTGTAGTTACTTCCTATAGCCTAGTAAAGTAGTGTAGTTACTTCCTATAGCCTAGTAAAGTAGTGTAGTTAATTCCTATAGCCTAGTAAAGTAGTGTAGTAACTTCCTATAGCCTAGTAAAGTAGTGTAGCTACTTCCTATAGCCTAGTAAAGTAGTGTAGTTACTTCCTATAGCCTAGTAAAGTAGTGTAGTTACTTCCTATAGCCTAGTAAAGTAGTGTAGTTACTTCCTATAGCCTAGTAAAGTAGTGTAGTTACTTCCTATAGCCTAGTAAAGTAGTGTAGTTACTTCCTATAGCCTAGTAAAGTAGTGTAGTAACTTCCTATAGCCTAGTAAAGTAGTGTAGTTACTTCCTATAGCCTAGTAAAGTAGTGTAGCTACTTCCTATAGCCTAGTAAAGTAGTGTAGTTACCTCCTATAGCCTAGTAAAGTAGTGTAGTTACTTCCTATAGCCTAGTAAAGTAGTGTAGTTACTTCCTATAGCCTAGTAAAGTAGTGTAGTTACTTCCTATAGCCTAGTAAAGTAGTGTAGTAACTTCCTATAGCCTAGTAAAGTAGTGTAGTAACTTCCTATAGCCTAGTAAAGTAGTGTAGTTACCTCCTATAGCCTAGTAAAGTAGTGTAGTTACTTCCTATAGCCTAGTAAAGTAGTGTAGTTACCTCCTATAGCCTAGTAAAGTAGTGTAGTTACCTCCTATAGCCTAGTAAAGTAGTGTAGTTACTTCCTATAGCCTAGTAAAGTAGTGTAGTAACTTCCTATAGCCTAGTAAAGTAGTGTAGTAACTTCCTATAGCCTAGTAAAGTGGTGTAGTTACCAATATTAGTATTGTAACTAGTTACATTACTTTGTTACCAAAAAAAGTAATGTAGTTACTGTAATCCGTTACTTTGTAACTAGCTACCCCCAACACTGCTGGGCACCCTGGTTAAAAAAAGACTGTACTAGGTGATGAATGTGCATTGATTTTGCAAAGAAAGAGCATAAACTGGCAACTAGATCAGAGAACACACGCAACATCGTGTTTCGCTGTATGAACTGTATCAATAAATACAAAGCTGCTGTATACTGTCTATTTTGAACATACTTTGTTTCCTTTATTGTGTGCTGGTGGTGTTTGGCTAGTCAGAGTATTAGAAGCAAGTTTACGAAACTCTTTGATTATTTGTTAGGTTCCACTCACACTTCTGCAACGTGCCATGCAACTTTGGACACCAAAGTTGCATGACAAGTCGTTCCACATGTTTTCCAATGATACCCATTCATATCTGTGTGGCTTAAAGTTGCAGCAACTTTAATGTATTTCATGCACTACTTTGGTCCGACTTTCATGCAACTTGAGGGCCATAGACTTCAAAGTTAACCCTCAGGAGTTGCATGAATGTCGTACCTGAATGGTATACAATGCAACTTGTGTGCAATAGTTTTCCAGTATCACTGGTCAACGCCAAACTCGAATCCAAATTTCACCCATCTAAAGTTGCACCAAAGTTGAACTCCAAAGTCAGCGCAACTTTGAAATCATATAAGTGTGAATGGAGCCTAAATGAGATTTGGTGGAAATGGGAGGAGAAAACAGAAGTCTGATACTGTGTAGCTTCTGATGCCAGCTGTATTTAACCTGCTCCCATCCACGCTACAGCCTATATACGGCTGCAGCGCGGACTTGAATTTTCGGGAGGCCATTTTTAAACGGCCTCCCAGTGACACGCCCCCGCGCGCTCCCGCGAGCGCGCATCGGGGAGAATCTGTGTCGGCCGTGTCCCTTGGACACGGCCGATCACAGATCGTGATGAATGGCCAATCACAGCGGCCATTCACCACATGATCAAGCCGTCCAATGAGAGATGATCTCATATGTAAACATATGAGATCATCTCTCATCGCCGGCGCTCCTTCCTCACACAGAGCCTGCAGTGTGAGGAAGGAGGGGGAGCCGTCAGCCGCCGGGGACACACAGCGATGTAATCAGGGCACTGATCACCAGTGCCCTGATTACTAAAGGTAAAAAAACACACACAGTGCCCGCCATCAGTGCCCACAGTGCCCGCCATCAGTGCCCACCATTAATGCCCACAATCAGTGCCCATAGTGCTGCTAGTCAGTGCCCATCAGTGCCTGCTCATCTAGGCACTGATGAGCACTGACTGGCAGCACTATGGGCACTGAGTGTGGGCACTGATGGTGCTGCCCATCAGTGCTCATCAGTGCCGCCGATCAGTGCTCATCAGTGCCATCCGCCAGTGCCCATCAGTGCTGCCTATCAGTGCCCATCAGTGCCGCCTCTCAGTGCCCAGCAGTGCCACCTCTCAGTGCCCAGCAGTGCCGCCTATCAGTGCTCATCAGTGCCGCCTATCAGTGCCGCCTATCAATGCCGCCTATCAGTGCTCATCAGTGCGGCATATTAGTACCTCCTCATCAGTGCCCATAAGTGCCACCTCATCAGTGCCCATAAGTGCCACCTCATCAGTGCCCATCAGTGCAGCCTATCAGTGCCCATCAGTGCCGCCTCATCAGCGCACATCAGTGAAGGAGAAAAATTTATTTTCAAAATTTACTCGCAGAAAATAAGAAAAACTTTTTTTTTTTTTTTTTTTTAATTTTCTGTCTTTATTCTTTTTTTTTTTGTAAAAAATAAAAAACCCAGAGATGATTAAATACCACCAAAAGAAATCTCTATTTGTGTGAAAAAAATGATAAAAATTTCATATGGGTACAGTGTAGCATGACCGCGCAATTGTCAGTCAAAGTGTGACAGCGCTGAAAGCTGAAAATTGGCCTGGATGGGAAGGGTGTTTAAGTGCACAGTAGGCAAGTGGTTAAAACAGACTGTTATAAATTGTTAACTGCTCAGCCCCTGACGAAGAGTGAGGATGTTCAAAACTGTAGTGGTTTGTACCGATAAATAAAGATGTGAAAAGATTGTAACGACTGGAGTGCAGAAACCTTTCTTGGGTTATTTACATATATATAAAAAAAAAAAATTATATTAGAGTGGATGAAAGGGAGGCAGTCTTTTTACCTTAATGCATTCTCTGCATTCTCTGCCTTAAGGTGAAAACCCTTCTTCATGCAGCCCCCCTTATACTTACCTGAGCTCAATCCTGATCCAGCAGGTGTGCAGAAGAGCAGTAACTCACCTGAGTCTCTCGCTCCTCATTGGCTCAGATACTGTAGTGGGAGTCATTGGCTTCTGCTGCTGTCAATCACAGCCAGTAATGAGGGAGCGTGGAGTGGCGCAAAACCACGCAACACCTGTGCATCCCTGTGCTGGCAAAACATGGCACACATGTAATCACCCTGTGAGAATGAGATCTTAGGACCAAGAAAGAAAAACCTAGAAAAGTGACGCCATGGGATTGTCACCCATTTGTTTTTTAAATTCATTATATTCTTAAAAAAGGACTATGGTGACTATCAAGCAGAACTATACTAACCTGTTCTCCAGCGTTGCGATCCCACCGAACTCCCCGCCAGCTGTTGACATCTTAAACCCAGCGACTTTCGGGTATTGATCCACCTGTCATTTCTATTGGCCAGTCCGAGATGACGTCACTCCCAGAGTTCAGTCATTTCGGCATAGCAAAATAGAAAATGTTTCTTGAACAAACAAATTTCAAACAGTGTATGTGGTTTTCGTTCGGTAAAATACATTAATTCCAAAATCAATGTTAAAGACGAAGAAAATCATTTGAATGCAAATTTGCAGCAATTGCAGAATGCAATTTGAATGCTCTGAGAATCTTCTGAGAATTTTCAGATACATTTTGATTTTACTAAGAATTTGTGCTTCAAATTCTATCCATCTATGGCCAGTTTAAGATATTGCTGCTTGAGTCTTGGTGACTAAATATGTTGGTCTGTTAATGGTAACCAGTGGTTCTGTTTGGTATTAAGGGCCCATTCACACTATGTGCAATCACCTGTGTTTTTTTCCTATAAAAAAATGTAGGTACCGTGTTTGCCGGCGTATAAGACGACTTTTTAACCTTAAAAACATCCCCCAAAAATAGGGGGGTCATCTTATACGCGGAGTATAAAATGTGAGGCCCAAAACGAACGTCCCTAATAATCTCTCAACCCGTATGATGTGCAGTAATAATGTATGTATTGTAGCAGAGTAAAAAATGTGAGGACTACTGTACTTTACATGGCCCAAAACAAACGTCCCTAATAATCTCCAAGCAGGGTGTAATCTCTCAACACGCTGGATGTGCGGTAATACCGTACCAGTATGTACTGTAGCTTCGGCTGAGCCAATCACGGTGAGCGATGTATTCTATTATTAATACAAAGCCAGCTGGGATTGTCTGAGTCAGAGAGAGTAACATTATTAGCCCGCCTCTCTGGCTCCGCCAATCTGAGCAGGCTTTGTATTCAATAATAGAATAAATCGCTCACCGTGATTGGCTCAGTATTACCGCACATCCAGCGTGTTGAGGGATTACACCCTGTGTACTTACCCGGCTTGGAGATTAATAGGGACGTTTGTTTTGGGCCATGTAAAGCAGTCCTCACATTTTATACTCCACTACGTTTTATACTCCACTATGTTTTATACTCCACTATGTTTTAACTTGAAAATTAGGGGGTTGTCTTATACGCCCAATTGTCTTATATGCCAGCAAATATGGTAACTGCAATGACACACAGAAAACAATAGTTGTCTATATGTTACAGCATGTTAACACCAGAATGCTGTGTTTCTCTGCGATGCATAGCTGTGTGATTTTATGCAACACATTTGTATAATATTGCACCACAACACATAGAAATGTTTGTAAACCTACACAAATGCACTGCACCGCAACACACCTCTCACCCACAACAATAAGTCAGAAGAAAAATGCCTGTGCAGAAAAACATGAAAAAAAATGCATGAAAACACACATAAAAAAATGCATGGAAACACACATAAAAAATGCATGGAAACATGCATAGAAAATGCACAGAATCGCAATTGACTGCAGTCAATTTTTTTTACTTTGTTTAGTGCCAGGAAAACGGTAGCCCGCCACTGGATGCAGGCAGGGCCGGTGCTCCCACTAGGCAAACTAGGCAGCCGCCTAGGGCGCACTGCTGCCTGGGGCGCAGCTACGGCCACTGGTATGCCGATGTTCCCCCACCAGAGTCGCCATAAGGAGAAGCTGTCAAATTGTTAACGAAAGCCGCCATGAAGTACTCCAGCAGACCCGCCTACCCCAGGTCCTGATTGGTGGCTCCCACGGAGATCACGCGGGTCCTGCTGGCTTGTTCTTGGTCACAGAAGCCTGGTAGTTGTGAATCTGGAACTGGGGACTGCTGTTCACGCTCCTCCTCAGCCTCCTGGGGCCCCGTGGGCCCCTCAGATCAGTCTTGACCTGCACCACAAGGCTCCCGAGGCTCCATTCTCCTCATCACCGGCACAGCAGGTACAGTTGGGTATCTGGACCAATGCCACAGGCTGGTCCCCACACCTGACAGTCCGATAATCCCACCACTGATCCCATCAGGTCCTGGCTACAGATCCTTAGCCCCGGCACACACCCCAAAAGATAACCGTACATGATCAAATCCACATCAGGCTCAGCAGGCCACACTGAGCTTTTCCTCTGGTGCTTGAAAGTAGGAGTCCGCTCTGTGTCTGTTCTGAATCCCCCGACTGCCACTCACAGCCAGTCCTGCTCTGTAGAAAGAGCTCCCCACTCTGTCCGCTCAACATCCCCGCTCATTGGAGGAGGACCCCTCCAGCCGTACGTCCACTCGCTCCTCTGTGCACCTTCACTGTCCTGCTGGGACTGACATGCCCAACTGGCAAGACCCCCAGCACACTCAGCCTGTCCATATACTACCTTAGCCTGTCCATATACTACCTTAGCCTGTCTATGTACTATCCTAAACGTCTGTCCGTATACTACTTTAGCCAGTCCATTTACTCCCTCAGCCTATCCATATACAACCCTAGCCTGTCCATATACTACCCTAGCCTGTCCATATACTACCCTAGCCTGTCCATATACTTGCATACCATGGCTGGCGCGAGGAAGCGAGCTGGTGCCACCACTATTTGTCTTCAGGCTGGGTCCAGAGACGCAGGTGCGGGCCTGTGGACCACGGCTGAAAAAATAGGTGAAGCGTTGCAAAAATCTCCACCCCTGTCACCTTCACTGTATACATAGGCAGGGCAAAGGGGCTGGATTCTTGGGGGGGGGCAGCAAAATGAGGTTTCGCCTAGGGTGTCAAAAATCCTTGCACCGGCCCTGGATGCAGGCACTCCCACCACACTGGAAGAGTGGATAGTTGATATCAATAACACTGTCTCCCTCTTCAGAAGTTAATATACTGTATGTTAATAGAGGTTGCTCTACCAAATATAATAACATTTGGGACCGTTGGATGCAAACTATAGACCCCTGAGGGTTTGGGCTCCCCTATACAAGAGTTGTGTATTTGACCTCTAAGGTAACAAGTGCAGATATACTGTATGTGTATATTCATACTATGTTGTACTCTAAGCCCCCGTTCACACTAGGTCGCTCCAACTTCGGGGGCGACCTGTGAAGTCGCGTGCAGCGCGACTTCGCGTGATTTGCACGGACTTCACATAATGGAAGTCAATGCAAGTCGCCTCCAGGTTGCCCCGAAGTAGTACAGGACCCTTTTTCTAAGTCGGAGCGACTTGTGTCGCTCCTATTAGAACGGATCCTGTACTACACTATGGGAGCGTGAGGACCGCGACTTGTCAGGCTGACAAGTCGCCTGACAAGTTGCAGCAGTGTGAATGGACTCTAAATGGGACAGGGAGGGAATGTTTCTCCTCTTATTTGGGAATGTGTTTATTCTTAGTGCTACCAGCCATAGGACCATTTGTGCAGGCCTTTGTTATTGTCTTATGAATTACTTTGTACTTCTAATGTCACCAGGGAGGTTGTTCCTTTCTGTTTATTTCAGTTGCTTATAATCATCTAAACCATTCTGTATTTAGTCGTTTTCAGTATTTTTGACTGTAATCTCCTGCTTTTTCTTCAATAAACTCTTTTGTCTTTTCATAAAAAAAAAACAGATTTAAACCCAATGAAGGGGCCACGGCGTTAACTTTCCCACAATCCTTGTTGGGCATTTACTTTATTATTTAAAGAGGTTGTATACTCTGCTTTGTTATTTTTACCTACAGGTAAGCCTATAATAAGGATTAGCTGTAGGTAACATGAATATTTCCTAAACCTGCAACGTTTAGGAGGTATTCACTCTGCATGCAACTGCCGACATCAGCGCCACATACGCTCTGAAGGTCCGGCATATCGTACCAGAACTTACATAGTTGCATAGTTAGTCAGGTTGAAAAAAAGACACAAGTCCATCTGGCTCAACCAATTAAAAAAATAAAAAAAACTTCAGAGCTTCTTGCCGGAACAAGGGCCTCCCGCACGCATGCCACTAACAGGGCCGGAGCCCGCGAACCTGAAAGAAACACCAGGGGAACATGTCAGCCCTCTCATCAGTAACGGGGGCTTCATTTGAACCACTTTCCGACCAGCCTATTGTGAAAGTACGGCCGCAAAGTGGTTGTCTAGTTCTGGGAGGGCGTACATGGACGTCCTCCCAGAACCGCGCTCCCGCCGTGCCCCCTGGGGCGCGCACACGGGAGTGTCCGCGCTCGCCGGGTCCCGGGGACCCGACTCAACACGGATCGTGGTAAAGGGCCAATGAGAGCGGTCCTTTACCACGTGATCGCTCCGTCCAATGACGGAGCGATCACGTCACAACAAACCGGCGCATGTCCGGTTCATTTCTCTCCTCTCCTCGGACGCTGTACACAGCAATCGGTACAGCGTGCGAGGAGAGGAGAGAAGCTGCAGCTGCACGCCTTCTCTGCCTCATTGTGCCCATTTAGTGCCCCATCAGTGCCTCATTCGTGCCCCATCTGTGCCTCATTTGTGCCCCATCCATGCCTCCTCCATGCATCATCCGTGCCTCATCCATGCATCATCTGTGCCTCATCCATGCATCATCCGTGCATCATCCATGCATCATCCGTGCCTCATCCATGCCCACCCATGCCACCTCAGTGCTCATCCATGCCACATCCATGCTCATCCATGCCACATCCATGCTCATCCGTGCCACATCCGTGTTCATCCGTGCTCATCCATGCCTCATCCGTGCCTCATCTGTGCCTGCCCATGCTGTCTCGGTGCTCATCCATCACACGTCTGTGCCCACCCATGCCACCTCAGTGCTCATCCATGCCACATCCATGCTCATCCATCCCACATCTGTGCTCATCCATGCCACGTCAGTGCTCATCCGTGCCACATCCATGCCACCTCAGTGCTCATCCATGCCACATCCATGCCACTTCAGTGGTCATCCGTGCCACGTCAGTGGTCATCCGTGCCACATCAATGCCACGTCAGTGCTCATCCATGCCATGTCAGTGCTCATCCATGCCACATCATTACAAATCCGTGCCACATCAAAGACACGTCAGTGCTCATCTGTGCCACATCCATGCCACGTCAGTGCTAATCCGTGCCACATCCATGCCACTTCAGTGCTCATCCGTGTCATGTCAGTGCTCATCCATGCCACATCAGTGCTCATCCGTGCCACATCAATGCCACATCAGTGCTCATCCGTGCCACGTCAGTGCCACATCAATGCCACGTCAGTGCTCTTCCATGCCACGTCAGTGCTCATCCATGCCACACCCATGCCACTTCAGTGCTCATCCGTGCCACGTCAGTGGTCATCCGTGCCACATCCATGCCACGTCAGTGCTCATCCATGCCACATCCATGCCACGTCAGTGGTCATCCGTGCCACATCAATGCCACGTCAGTGCTCATCCATGCCACGTCAGTGGTCATCCGTGCCACATCCATGCCACGTCAGTGCTCATCCATGCCACATCCATGCCACGTCAGTGGTCATCCGTGCTCATCAATGCCACGTCGGTGCTCATCCATGCCACGTCAGTGCTCATCCGTGCCACATCAATGCCACGTCAGTGCTCATCCGTGCCCCATCCATGCCACGTCAGTGCTCATCCATGCCCCATCCATGCCACGTCAGTGCTCATCCATGCCACATCAATGCCACGTCAATGCTCATCCGTGCCACATCCATGCCACGTCAGTGCTCATCCGTGCCACATCAATGCCACATTCATGCCATGTCACTGCTCATCTGTGTCACATCCATGCCACGTCAGGGTGCTCATCTGTGCCTCATCCATGCCACGTCAGTGCTCATCCGTGCTACATCAATGCCACGTCAGGGCTAATCCATGCCACATCAGTGCTCATCAGTGCCACATCCATCCCACGTCAGTGCTCATCAGTTCCACATCCATGCCAAGTCAGTGCTCATCCGTGCCACATCAGTGCTCATCAGTGCCAAATCCATGCCACGTCAGTGCTCATCAGTGCCGCATCCATGCCACATCAGTGCTCATCAGTGTCACATCCATGCCACGTCAGTGCTCATCTGGGCCACATCCATGCCACATCAGTGCCACTACAATGCTTATCAGTGCCCTACAGTGCCTCACAAAATTGTAATGGGAAGTCAGGAAATGACGGTGCTCCCTGCATGTTGTGCCTCTGTATGTGGCCAGGCTGGGGAAATGTGTCACACATGTGGTATCGCCATACTCAGGAGGAGTAGCAGAATGTATTTTGGGGTGTCATTTTTGCTATGTGCATGCTATGTGTAAGAAATGTCTTATAAATGGACAACTTTGTGTAAAAAAAAAAAATGTGTTTTGGTTTTCTTTCCAGATTTTCAAAAACTTGTGGAAAAAAATGACACGTTCAAAAGACTCATTATGCCTCCTAGATTATGTGTTGGGATGTCTTCTTTCCAAAATGGGGTCATTTTATGGGGGTTTCCATTGTCCTGGTGCTCCAGGACTTTCAAAAGTGTGATAGGTAGATAGAAAATTATATGTGTAATTTTTGCTTCTAGAACGCCTGACGGTGCTCCTTGGATGTTGGGCCTCTGTATGTGGTCAGGCTGTAGAAAAGTGTCACACATGTGGTATCGCCATACTCAGGAGGAGTAGCAGAATGTATTTTGGGGTGTAGTTGCAAGTATGCCTGTACAGTGTGTGAGAAATAACTTCGTAATATGACCATTGTGTGAAAAATATATATATATTTTTTGCGCCTTTCCACTGCATGGTACCGCATGGTACGGTGTTGGAACGGTTCGGTACGGTACGGCGGCGCTTTTCCACTACATGGAACGGTACGGCTCGCTTAAACAGTACCACCTCGGTTGTGGTTCCAAGAGGGCCGTACCAATACCATATCCCACAATCCTTTGCATGAAGCCTTGACTGTTTGTCACTACTAGCCACTGATTGGTCAGAGAATCGTTGTTATCCCACCCACTTACTACTTTAGTGGAAAAACAAACCGTACCGAACCATTCCAACACCGTACCATGCAGTGGAAAACCAAACCGAGCCAAGCAGGGCCAAGCAGGGCCGAGTGGAGCCGAGCCGGTGCTTGCAAAGGAAAAGCGCTTTTGTAAAACAAATTACTAGTGTATGGATAAAAGATTGTTTTTGGCACAAGAGACATACAAAGTCTCTTTTACCCAAAAGCTCTACCTACTGGCAACTGTTTTTATTTTTATATTCAGTTCTGCTTAGAAGTCTGGAATGCTTATTAATCCCAAATCACTTGACTCTCTCCTGCACCATGTAGAACTGACCTCTCAAGCTGATAGCTCATACCTGCAGATTACACTGGAAGATTGCAGCTCTCCCTGTTTAACTGCTTGCCACCCAGCCAGGGTACATTTACTGCAGCAGGGCAGGCAGGATCACATACATATACAGTATCTCACAAAAGTGAGTACACCCCTCTTATTTTTGTAAATATTTTATTATCTTTTCATGTGACAACACTGAAGAAATTACCCTTTACCACAATGTAAAGTAGTGGATGTACAGCTTGTATAACAGTGTAAATTTGCTGTCCCCTCAAAATAACTCAACACACAGCCATTAATGTCTAAATCGCAGGCAACAAAAGTGAGTAAACCCCTAAGTGAAAATGTCAAAATTGGGCCCAAAGTGTCAATATTTTGTGTGGCCACCATTATTTTCCAGCATTGCAATAACCCTCTTGGGCATTGAGTTCACCAGAGCTTCACAGGTTGCCACTGGAGTCCTCTTCCACTCCTCCATGATGACATCACAGAGCTGGTGGATGTTAGAGACCTTGCGCTCCTCCACCTTCTGTTTGAGGATGTCCCACAGATGCTCAATAGGGTTTAGGTCTGGAGACATGCTTGGCCAGTCCATCACCTTTACCCTCAGCTTCTTTAACAAGGCAGTGGTCGTCTTGGAGGTGTGACCCCCCACCCCTTCAACCTCTGCAGCAATGCTGGCAGCACTAATACATCTATTTCCCAAAGACAACCTCTGAATATGACGCTGAACACTTGCACCCAACTTCTTTGGTCGACCATTGCAAGGCCTGTTCTGAGTGGAACCTGTCCTGTTAAACTGCTGTATGGTCTTGGCCACCGTGCTGCAGCTCAGTTTCATGGTCTTGGCAATCTTCTTATAGCCTAGGCTATCTTTATGTAGAGCAACAATTATTTTTTTCAGATCCTCAGAGAGTTCTTTGCCATGAGATGCCGTGTTGAACTTCCGCTGAGCCGGGCGGATGACAGCTCCGTCTCCGCTTGCAGAGCGGAGAGGGAGGTGTCTCAGCACCCGCTGCCCTCTATGGGGGATCGGAGGAGAGCGGACCGCTTGTCCGCTCTCATCAGATCCGCTCCGCTCCGATTACTGAACGGATGGGAAAATAGGGTTTCCATCCGTCCAGATTTCAGCACAGGATCGGATGCGGATGGCAGCGGGTGTCAGCGGAGGTGTCTCCGCTGACACCCGCTGCCCCATAGAGCTGCATGGAGGATCCGATCAGATCCGCCTAAAAAACTGACAGGCGGATCTGATCGGACCGCCCGTGTGAAAGAGCCCTAAGATTTAAAGAGATGCAATTTAATACATTTTTAGTTTTGGGTTTAATGTCGCTTTCATTTCTGTGTTTGTAAAGGCATGCAAAGTGGATTTGAATCCTTAAAGGATATTGACAAATATATTTCAATGAAATGTGTTGTGCCTAGAGGTCAGCTTTAATTAATCCTTGCACAATGGCATTGGTTATTAGGATTTTCCGGAAAACTTTTCACAATTTATGGTGAAATGTGACAATTGCATATATTTTGTCGCCACCTAGTGGACAGAACAGAGCATGCACGTTGAAAATAGGTACAAGAGAGGGCAGGAAAAAAGCATCCTATGACCTATGGACTGTCCCAGAAGGTTGCAGGCAGAGAGACCGGGGGGGGGGGGGGGGGGGGGGGAGGGAGAGAACATCTGCTTAAATTATCTAGGTGATCGGAGTGGAAGTGGGTGTGGGTTACCTGCTAAAGCTGGGTGCCTGCTCCACAAAAAAAAAAAAAAAAATCTTCCAAAAGTGGGAGAGAGGCAGGGGGGAGGAGGTGTAAAAAAAAAGCAGAACTTCCCTTATAGGGTAAAGTTCTGCTTTAACCAGTTGCCGACCTCCCCATCCCATAAACACATACTGCAGGGCGGCGGCTCTTCTGTGTGGAATCACGTACAGGTACGTGATATCACTGTTCTGGGACTGCGGCGTGCATGTGCGCCCCCGTTGACAAGCTCCTGCTGAGGTGGAACATAGCAGGAGCCAATCAGCAGGTCCGCTAGACTCAATGTGCCCCGGGACTCGACGATTCTTCCTGAGAGAGGCAGAACGGCAGGCTGTCTATGTAAATAGGGCAGATTGCCGTTTTGTTACAAGGGAAGACAGAGATCCTGTGTTTCTGCTAAGCAGGAACACAGATCTCTGTCTTCCCACAGTAAAGCACCCCCCCATAGTTAGAAAGCACTCCCTAGGGATACATTTAACCCTTTTATCGCCCCTGATGTTAACCTGACGTTAACCCCTTCCCTGCCAGTGTCATTCGTACAGTGACAGTGCATATTTTGTAGTACTGACCACTGTATTAGTGTCACTGATCCCCAGAGAAGTGTCAAAAGTGTCTCTTAGTGTCCGATTTGTCTGCCACAATGTCGCAGTCCTGTTATAAGTTGCTGATCACCGCCATTACTAGTAAAAAAAAAAATGTAAAAACCCATAAAAATATGCCGTAGTTTGTAGACACAGTATCTTTAGCGCAAACCAATCAATTTACACTTGTTGTGATTTTTATTTACCAAAATCATGTAGCAGAATACATATTGGCCTAAATTGATGAAGAAATTTGATTTTTTTAATTTTTTTTTATTGGATCTGTTTTAAGTAAAAAATATTGTTTTTTTTTAAACTGTCGCTCTTTTTTTGTTTATAGCGCAAAAAATAAAAACCACAGAGGTGATCAAATACCACCAAAAGAAAGCTCTATTTGTAGGAAAAAGAATATAAAAATTTACTTGTGCACAGCGTCGCACGACCGTGTAATTGTCAGTTAAAGTAGCACAGTGCTGTATTGCAAAAAATAGCCTGGTCATGAAGGGAGTAAACCTTCCAGAGCTGAAGTGGTTAAAGCAGGGGTGTTGCTAGGTGGGAAAAAGACCAAGGGCTTTAGCCCAAAGGTAAATTTGATACCCCCCTCTCACATTTTAAAGTAAGTCCAGCCTAAGCTCCACCCAATGCCCCCCTCAACCCTGCCCAGTGCCCCACCATGCACAATGCCCAGTGCCCATCACTGCAGCCTCACCAGTGCCCATCAGTTTAGCCTCATAAGTGCAGCCTCATCAGTGTCCATTAGTCGAGCCTCATCAGTGCTCATCAGTGCCCATCAACTCAGCCTTATCAGTACCTATCAGCTCAGCCTCCTCAGTGCCCATCAGTTCAGCCTCATCAGTGCCCGCCAATGCAGCCTCATCAGATCCCATCAACTCAACTTCCCCAATGCCCATCAATGCAGCCTCACCAATGCCCATCAATGCAGCCTCACCAGTGCCCATCAATGCAGCCTCACCAGTGCCCATCAATGCAGCCTCACCGATGCCCATCAATGAAGCCTCACCAGTGCCCATCAATGCAGTCTCACCAGTGCCCATCAATGCAGCCTCACCAGTGCCCATCAGCTCAGCCTCACCTGTGCCCATCAATGCAGCCTCACCAGTGCCCATCAATACAGCCTGATCAGTGCCCATCAATGCAGCCTGATCGGTGCCCATCAGGGCAGCCTTACCTGTGCCCGTAACAGTGACCATCAGTGCAGCCTTATCTGTGCCCATAAATGCAGCCTGATCAGTGCCCATCAATGCAGCCTCACCAGTGTCTGTCAGCTCAGCCTTACCAATGCCCATCAAAGCAGCCTCATCAGTGCCCATCAGCTTAGAAATATTATTGTGAAAGTGGTGCGCTATTCAGTGTAAACCTTGTGTACTGTTTAAATATCCAAAATAGTAAAATGTTCAATTAACCAATTCATAACCTTAAAGAACAAAAACTTGCAATGTGAGGCATTTATCAACCACACACAAAGTGCCTAATGTGCATTATGTGCCAAATATATCCAAATCAATGTGAAAAAACAGTAGACTCATGTATACAAAGTTCTTCCTATACAGAAAATGTTACTTCTGATGAAGAAGCACTGAATGTTTTGAGAGACTCACGAATTAACATTTTCTGTATTGGAAGAACTTTGTATAAATGAGTCCACTGTTTTTTCACATTGATTTGGATATTTTTGGCACATGGTGCACATTAGGCACTTTTTGAGTGGTTTATAAATGCATCACATTGCAATTTAGATTTTTGTTCTTTAAAGTGATGTCCTGCCCCCCCTCCCCCCTTTCAAAAATGAAAAGTCAGCAGCTACACATACTGTAGCTGCTGACGTTTAGAGCCCATTCCCATTAGCGCGACTTGTCAGGTGACTTGTCAGCCTGAAAAGTCGCGGTATGTCGCGGTCCATTGATTAGCACAGGACCCGTTCTAATAGGAGCAACACAAGTCGCTCCGACTTAGAAAAAGGGTCCTGTACTACTTTGGGGCGACCTCGGATCGACTTGCATAGACTTCCATTATGTGAAGTCTCTGCAAGTCGCGCCGAAGTCGCGGTGCACAGCGGTGAACCGCGACTTCAAAGGTCGCCCCCCAAAGTCGTGTCGCGCTAGTCTGAATGGGCTCTTAATATTAGGATACTTACCTGTCCTGGAGTCCAGCGATGTCGGCACCACAGCCCACGATTCCACTGGCTGACGGATTCTGCCGCTGCCATTGCAGGTAAGGGAACCCGGCTGTGAAGCCTTGCAGCTTCACTGCTGAATCCCTACTGTGCATGCGTGAAGCGCGCTGCGCTCTCTTACTGGCCTAGACACCGGAGGGGGGGGGGGGAGGAGACAGATAAGCAGAAGTGGAACTCCGCTTTAAGGTTATGAATTTGTTTATTGAATGTTTTATTATTTTGGATATTTAAACAGTACACAAGGTTTACACGGAATAGCGCACCACTTTCACATTAATATTTCTAGTCATTTGTTCAAGTTTATGAGTATTCGATTTTAGTGGGAGCAGCAATTTGCACATTCACCTATTTCATACCTATTTGGAGATTTACACTTCAATAGTTAGCCATAGCAGCGCACCACTCCTTTTACATTATTGCCCATCAGCTTAGCCTCACCAGTGCCCATCAATGTGTCATCAGTGCCCATCAATGTGTCATCAGTGCCCATCAATGCATCATCGGTGCCCATCAATGCATCATCAGTGCCCGATGATTGTTATCTACAAAATAATTATTACACAGATGTGTCATACACACCCCCCTCTACCATATCTTACAATATGGTGGGATTTTACTGTGAAAATTTAAAGATACAGAGCCCCAAATATCACCCCTTAGGCTACAAACTGACATTTTCGCAATACTTCAAAATCGGTCAGAAACTAAATCTCCCATTGGACCAATACGTTTACAATGCAGATGTGTTATACACACCCCCCTCTACCATATCTTACAATATGGTGGGATTTTACTTTGGAAATTTAAAGATACAGAGCCCCAAATATCAACCCATTGACTACAAACTGACATTTTCGCAATACTTCAAAATGGGTCAGAAAGGAAATCTCCCATTGGACCAATACGTTTAAAATGCAGCTGTGTCATACACCCCCCCCCCCTCTACGATATCTTACAATACGGTGGGATTTTACTGTGGAGTATTAAAGATAAAGAGCCCCAAATATCACCCCTTAGGCTACAATTTTTCAAAATTGTTAAATGGGAGAAAAATGAAATCTCCCATTGGACCAATACGTTTACAATGCAGATGTGTCATACAAACCCCCCTCTACCATATCTTACAATACGGTGGGATTTTACTTTGGAAATTTAAAGATACAGACACCAAAATATCACCGCTTAGGCTACAAATTGACATTTTCGCAATACTTCAAAATGGGTCACACATAAAATCTATGGGGTATAGGAGAGTGTATGCAGCATGCATGGAGTGTGCTAAGGGATATAGGAGAGTGTATGGAGGATGCATGGAGTGCACTATGGGGTATAGGAAAGTGTATGGAGGACGCATGGAGTGTGCTATGGGGTATAGGAAAGTGTATGGAGGATGCATGGAGTGCACTATGGGGTATAGGAAAGTGTATGGAGGATGCATGGAGTGCACTATGGGGTATAGGAAAGTGTATGGAGGACGCATGGAGTGTGCTATGGGGTATAGTAAAGTGTATGGAGGACGCATGGAGTGTGCTATGGGGTATATGAAAATGTATGGAGGACGCATGGAGTGTGCTATGGGGTATAGGAAAGTGTATGGAGGACGCATGGAGTGTGCTATGGGGTATAGGAAAGTGTATGGAGGATGCATGGAGTGCACTATAGGGTATAGGAAAATGTATGGAGGACGCATGGAGTGTGCTATAGGATATAGGAAAGTGTATGGAGGACGCATGGAGTGTGCTATAGGATATAGGAAAGTGTATGGAGGACGCATGGAGTGTGCTATGGGGTATAGGAAAGTGTATGGAGGACGCATGGAGTGTGCTATAGGATATAGGAGAGTGTATGGAGGATGCATGGAGTGTGCTATGGGATATAGGAGAGTGTATGCAGCATGCATGGAGTGTGCAATGGCATATAGGAGATTGTATGGGGGACTCATGGAGTGTGTTATAGGATAAAGTAGAGTGGATGGAGGGCACATAGAGTGCACTATGGGGTATAGGAGAGTGTATGCAGCATGCATGGAGTGTGCTATGGGATATAGGAGAGTGTATGGAGGATGCATGGAGTGTGCTATGGGATATAGGAGAGTGTATGGAGGATGCATGGAGTGTACTATGGGGTATAGGAGAGTGTATGGAGGATGCATGGAGTGCGCTATGGGATATAGGAGAGTGTATGGAGGATGCATGGAGTGTGCTATGGGATATAGGAGAGTGTATGGAGGATGCATGGAGTGTACTATGGGGTATAGGAGAGTGTATGGAGGATGCATGGAGTGCGCTATGGGATATAGGAGAGTGTATGGAGGATGCATGGAGTGTGCTATGGGATATAGGAGAGTGTATGGAGGACGCATGGAGTGTGCTATGGGGTATAGGAGAGTGTATGGAGGATGCATGGAGTGCGCTATGGGATATAGGAGAGTGTATGGAGGATGCATGGAGTGTGCTATGGGATATAGGAGAGTGTATGGAGGATGCATGGAGTGTGCTATGGGGTATAGGAGAATGTATGAAGGACGCATGGAGTGTACTATGGGGTATAGGAGAGTGTATGAAGGACGCATGGAGTGCACTATGGGGTATAGGAGAATGTATGGGGGACGCATGGAGTGTGCTATGGGATATAGGAGAGTGTATGGAGGATGCATGGAGTGTGCTATGGGATATAGGAGAGTGTATGGAGGACGCATGGAGTGTGCTATGGGGTATAGGAGAGTGTATGGAGGACGCATGGAGTGTGCTATGGGGTATAGGAGAATGTATGGGGGATACATGGAGTGTGCTATGGGATATAGGAGAGTGTATGGAGGATGCATGGAGTGTGCTATGGGGTATAGGAGAGTATATGAAGGACGCATGGAGTGTACTATGGGATATAGGAGAATGTATGGGGGATACATGGAGTGTGCTATGGGATATAGGAGAGTGTATGGAGGATGCATGGAGTGTGCTATGGGGTATAGGAGAGTGTATGAAGGACGCATGGAGTGCACTATGGGGTATAGGAGAATGTATGGGGGACGCATGGAGTGTGCTATGGGATATAGGAGAGTGTATGGAGGACGCATGGAGTGTGCTATGGGATATAGGAGACTGTAGAGTATGCATGGAGTGTGCTATTGGGTATAGGAGACTGTAGAGGATGCATGGAGTATAGGAAAGTGCATAAGGGATGCATGGAGTGTGCTGTAGGGTATAGGAGACTGTAGAGGATGCATGGAGTGTGCTATTGGGTATAGGAGACTGTAGAGGATGCATGGAGTATAGGAAAGTGCATAAAGGATGCATGGAGTGTGCTATTGGGTATAGGAGACTGTAGAGGATGCATGGAGTATAGGAAAGTGCATAAGGGATGCATGGAGTGTGCTGTAGTGTAGAGTTTATAGGAAACATATTGGGGTGTTCTGTGGGGTATAGGGGGTGTATAATGACCACATGGAGTGCAGGTAAGGATATGGGGTATAATGTGGTCAGAGGTTGTCATGGTGGTGGGTGATGTGATGGGGGAGGGGAGAAGATGTATGGTACTCAGTAAAGGAATGGGTAGAATAGCTGGGGGGTGGGGGGGTTAAAGGGATGGACAGGACACCTAATGGGGGGCATTGTGGAGGGCAAAAGAGCATTGGGGGTGTGGTGGGTATCAGGTTTTCAGGGGACAAAGACCATAGAGAATTGATGGGGGGACAGAGGAGTGTCGGGGATACTTTTCAGAAAATCTCTTGGAAGACGAATTGATGATTTAAATATCGTCCAATCCCAGTCCTCCCCCCAGTGTCCTGTGGTGGGTGTGGACTTTGTAGCTGGAAGTGATGACAGTGACAATCTATTTTCTCCTCTAGGCATAGAGATCAGAATGAGCTCCGGGTGTTCCGTGAGAATTACCTACCCGTGAGAAAAACCTACCCTCGTCACTTCCGGGTTGCACGGCAGTGTGTTTAATGCGGCGGTTTCATTAAAACAGCTACGAGTCATCACCGCTCCTGTCCCTGTCACTTCCCTAGTATGGGCTAGTAAATATAAAAGCGGCGGCGGCTGTATGAAAAGATAAATCACGGAGCCGAGAGACGCTTTTATATTTACTAGCCAAGATCAGGGTAGTGACAGGGAGAGGAGCGGAGATGACTGATAGTGCAGCCCAGCTGTTTTAATTTAACCGCCGCGTCGGTAGGTTTTTATCACGGACACCGTGATAATTTCATACTAGTGCGCATGCGCACTAGTCTGATCCTCACCTGCTCCATTACGTATCGGGGGCTCTGAGCATGCGCACTGCGGCGCTGTTCAGCTGTTTCTGGCCGGAAGTGACGAGGGTAGGTTTTTCTCACGGGGTAGGTAATTCTCACGTTACACCGGCTTTGGATTGGAAGGAAAACATGGAATCTGGTGACTCACACTTCATCCTCTGTAAAGTGGAAGTGATCTCAGAGTGAAGGTTCTCCATCTTCTAATCTAGAGGAATATTATTTCTACATAAGTAATACCCTTTTTGTCTTGAATTAATTCTCAGAAATAAACGATCGGTGCACTTTTCTGTGGTTAGGCACTACTGTGCCCCCAGCCTCATAGCTGTATATCTGATGTGTGAGATCTCAGGCACTGCCACCTCACCAGATGTAAGGGGAGGTTTGGTGATGTCCCTCTACTGTGGCGCTCAACTTGCTGGAGAGGAAGCCGTACCGGAGGAACTACACTGCTGAAGATCCTTCCTCATTACCCCCAGTCATCGGGGGAGGAGCTCTGACATGAGGAAGCAAAGTCCGGCTCCTCTACTAAGATGGTCTTCTCCACCCAGAGACACAGTACAGAGGAAGGCATAGTAAGTCAGTAATAGGGAAGGAGGAGGATACAGGCTATAGTGGTGATTAGTCCTATGCCATCTGTTTGCAAAGTTTCCATAGCGCAGATTCCATGTGGAACTGGAGTTTCGCTGTACCAAACAAGGAGTGGACAGGCTTTTAAAATGTCTCTACCTGCTTGCACAGCTCATCTGCAGATACACAATCAAAAGGAATCCGTAATTTGCTGCAACACTTCACCTTTATAGATCCTTCATGCAAAAGACATCACAGTGCGGGGTTCAGTAAAAGTTGACGCGTTTCACGCCTTGAGGTTAAAAGTAAGGGTTAGTTACAGTGCGAAATGCGCCAACTTTTACTGTACCCACGCCGTCTGTGATGTCTTTTGCATGAAGGATAAATAAAGGTGAAGTGTTGCAGTAAATTCCAGATATCTTTTGATTGTGTTCAGTTCTAGTAAATCCTCCCCCCCCCCCCCGTGTGCTGCAATGAATTGCGGATTAGTGACGTCAACCCACACTGACCAATGGAGATTCCCAAAGACCCGCACGCTGGAGAAAATGCCGACACCAATCAGGGAAAGGTGAGTATTAACCCTTGACAAGAAACCACTCCTAAGGCTCTCAGTGGTTCCTCCCACAATCTCTATGTAAATACAGTAACATGGCGTTTAGCAGGAGGAACCACTGAGTGTTGTGGGAGACCCAGGAGATCAAACGCTTATAATATACCTTACCTGTAGGTACATTGAATATCTCCTAAATGTGCATGGTTTAGGAGATATTCATATCAGCAGTAGCCGATGACGGAACTTCACATGCCCAATGATGCTCTTCATTCCGGACATACAGAGTGTGCCATGAACATAGAAGGCCATGGTGTGATGATGACTTTTGTGTGCATGCACAGAAGTGACATCACGGCCCAGGCATTCAAAGGGCTGGAGATTTCTGGGAGCGTCAGGAGCAGTGACAGTGTGCCTGCTGGAGGACTCCATAAAAAAAAAAAAAGTCTACCATAATGTGCTAGTATACGGTACATACTAGCACATTATAGCATTCAGTAGACTTTTTCTACCACTTTAGAGTGTACATGCACCTTTTTTTTTTTCTCAGGAAGGATAAAACTAATACTCTACATCCTTCCCACCCTGCAGTAATTACCTCTGTGGGTGGTAGTTTTACCATCCCCGCAGCCCATGCAGCAGTCCTGGGGTTTGCAAACCACTCGGTTCTTTCTCTTTGGACACCGGGATAGTTCAGTTCTGATTACACAAAACTAGAATTGTAGATATAAATTGTTGTTCTGCACGCTTTCCCTTTCTCCCTCTGACTGGCTGCCTATCCAGAGAGTTCCTGACTTAGGCAGAAGTCAAGGAGGATCCCTCCCCCAAACTCTTTGCCTCCTCCCCCATTATTATTTTTTTTTTTTTGTACCGGCTGAGCTCAGCTCCTGGAATGCACTGTTGATGGAGAGACCCAACAGGTTAGTGCTTCTAGCTTCTCCGTGATGGAAATCCCCTCTAGGGCCTTCCCCCCCCCCCCCCTCATATGGGTTACCTATCCCTTTCAGGACTACGGCTCCAAACATTTCCCCTTTTTCTTTCCTTTTTCTCTCTAGGGAGGACCAGATCCCAGGTGGATCCCATATGATCAGTATTTGCATTGCCCCCACCAATGTGTCATTGCATTGTCTATTGCCATCTCTATGTACCTGAGGGGGGATAGGGACATATACTCGCTGTCCCCCTACCTTACCTCTACCTCAGCTGACAGATGTGTGTACGCTTTTGAAACACGATACTCAGCTACATGTCTCTGACTTTGTGTATTGGATTTGTACTGTTTGACAAATATGTGCATGTCTTTGGTCTGAAACCTATTCTCAATAAAGTTTTGAACTAAAAAAAACAAAACGGGCCGAATGTCAGCCTGTTTTTATTGAATCAGCCGATGTCGCCCGGCAATCGGCCCGTGTGTACTCGGCTTTAGCCTAGCCTATGAGGGACATGGCACAACTAATTTGAAGCAAGGCTGGCTGGACAGATTTATCTACATGTTGTAAAATGTATTGTGTGATGAGACCCTTGCTCGCTCGCTTCCGCTCTCCCAACACTCCTCTGTTTCTAGTGAGTCAGCTTGCAGATCGCAACATCTGATGGTTCGGTCAACCAAGGCTCCGGGATCCGAACTACAGCTATGTGCCGTTCGGAATCCATTAGAACAAACACCAAGCAGGCTGTATGTAAGTTCAAACAGGAAGACAATTTATTGAAAGTACACAGCACACTTTTATACAGAATTTGGAACATCCTGCCCCCAACAACTGCTTTCCCATTGGTCAATTGCACAGTTGCCGTTCTCCTTCAGGTCCTCCTTAGCCATGCAAATGAGGACTTGAAAATGAGTCAGCAGGGATTGGTCAGATAGCTTGATTAGAAGGACTGCCATGTGTAATGAGACAGAAACCCCCAGGGGACAATCAATGTACACAATAGCCAGACACAGAACAATGGGAGGTCATTAGCACTTACAATGAGACAGGGCAATCCACATTCCCTCCCAATACACAAACAGAAGAAAAACCTTGCTGACATTGAAAGATATGTAATATACACAGCATTTAGGAATTACAGATTTCATATGTCAAATGGGAATAAATCTTAATATTTCTATATGGAGATATTGCTGGCAAATATGAAGCAATCCAAACTATTACTTATCTGTCTTTAAATTCCAGTGACGGTGAATACTGCCACATATTGTAACTCTTCCTTAGCTTCCCTTCATGCTTAGGTGTTGGGGTAATAAGGAAAAAACATGCTATGCACCCCATAATACCGGAATGTGCCGCACTCTATGTGGTGCCATACAATTAGAATGACACTACAATGTACAGTAGGTGCCAAATACCCTTTTCCACATCACAATGCAAATACTGGAGTGTTACATTATTTAAAAAATGCTGCAGACCCATTTTTTTGTCTATTTCCGTGCACTGACAGATACACATTACACACAAAATATCACATCAACTGTAATAAAAACAACAGGGACTGAGGCTCGGTTCACACCGGGGCGACTTAGTCACCTGACAAGTTGCGCTCCGTTCAGTGCAATGGAACTGATCTAATTGGAGCGAATCAAGTCGCTCCAACTTAGAGAAAGGTTCCTGCACTACTTGGGGGCGACTTCAGAGCGGCTTGCATTGACTGCTATTAGGTCGTTTGCCAGCTGCATTGAAGTCACGCTGTGCAGGGCGGCTTCAGTGTTGGGGTGACTTATTCACACCAGCAGGCGCGCATTAAGGTGTGCAGGGTTAAATCATATCACAGTGCTTGCTTTTTTTTTAAACTTTATTTAACTTTACACTTTATTTAACTGGGTGGCAGGGAGTTGTGTTGCATTATAGCGTAAAGGAATGCTCTGTGCGAAAATGCAACGTGTGATTTTGTTTTTAGCGCACACCAAAACTGTGTGTTGGGGAGATCTGAAGAAATAGGAGATAAAGAAAATTGCCTTGTCTATTTGGGGCTACATTGAAAATTTCTGCTCAACAGGTCTGGTTTGAGCGAGCCCAACAGTATACAATACTTTTATATTGTAATTACTGTATTTTCCGGCGTATAAGACGACTGGGCGTATAAGACAACCCCCCTAATATAGAAGTTAAAACATAGGTTTGGGGCTATCAGATTTCTCATAGATCTCCAAGGTACCCCAAGTACTGTAATACATGTAATCTCTCATATTATCTCCAAGGTACCCTAAGTATTACCAGTAGATGTAATCTCAAGACGCTGGCTATGCGGGAATCCTGTACCGGTATACTGTATGTAATGTAGCTTCGGCTACATACAGTATACCGTGCTGAGCCAATCACAGTGAGTGATGTATTCTATTATTGAATGCAAAGCCTGCTCGGATTAGCAGAGTCAGAGAGGCGGGCTGATGTTACTCCGCCAATCCGAGCAGGCTTTGCATTCAATAATAGAATACATCGCTCTCCCTGATTGTCTCAGCGCGGTACACTGTATGTAACCGAAGCTACGGTACATACGGTATACCTGTACAGGGTTTCCCCACAGCCAGCGTCTTGAGAGATTACATCTACCGGTAATACTTATACTTAGGTTACCTTGGAGATGTTATACTCGGCGTATAAGACGACCCCCCATTTTGGGGGGATTTTTTTGAGGTTCAAAAGTAGTCTTATATGCCAGAAAATACAGTATTGTGGACTGACCATAGCGGCGGGTGGTAGGGAATGTTCTGGCAGGCATAATATCAATTCAAAAGTAGATAAAATATGAACCCGTTTAACATACTCTAAATAACCAACCAAAGCTCCAATGGGACGCCATCAAATGCTGGTTTATTGTTCATCTTCATAACAAATTAACAAAATATTCGGCAAGGTCCCTTTTGCTTCTAAGGGATCAGTAATCTTGCATATTAAGCCTCTGGTATGGGAATAGCAGGCAGGATGTTTTCACTTACCACTAAACCCTATACACATTTACCTTATAATAATAAATAACACAAACACGATATTTGGAAAAGATCAGGCCACGGCCATTTTATTATTGGCATAAATAAATAAATAAATAGAATAAAACTTTATTTAAAAAATGGATACATAACACTTAAAAACAACCTAGCCACTACGGCTCAGGTTGACAATAAAAACCATGACTTTTTACATTAACTTTATCAACACAAACAGTTACGTCCAACTAAGCACTACGCAAAGGCGACAGTTTTAGCCAATAAATAATAACTGGCCGCGACAACCAAAAGGGAGGGAGGGGAACGCCACCAGCTCTTCCTGAGGGATAGGATGATTTGGAGCCTCAGATGCGGTTCTTAAATAGCCCTACAGGGAACTAGTTGGAACTGGCTAGGCACCTAAAGGCGGGAGATTTGAGCTGGAATCGGGGGTCCACGCGCAAATCTCCCCAGAGACAGGACAAATCGGATGGGAAGACCACAGCTGATTCAAAAACTGCCCAGATACTGCATGAATTTAGGTGGGAAGCAGAGATATAGTGACCTAAAAGTCAAAAGGTCACTGTCCCCTGCTTCAAGGAATGCTGTATTACTAAACTACAGTTCACTAAGGGTCAAGCTAAGTCTGACTGCCCCTGCCACTATCCCATATAGAAAAAGGGGGCTAATGCAGCCCCCTTTTTCTTTCTATTCTGCAGAACTGGCTCTCTTCATGTAGATATTTAGTACTGATGAGATCACCGCCACAGTGGCCATTAATGATGTGCAATCATCAGAATGGTCCCATGCACCCCCCGACGTCTTCTCCACACCTGCTGAAAGATGAAAAAAAAGGGAATTATAGTGAGAAGGATAAAGTCATGTTTAGACATGAAATAAGCAAATTGCAGTATTTCACAGGGGGCAGGTATCCCGATATTGAGAGAGCCATCAATCCAGGCTAAAGTCAACAATTACCTTGGGAAGTAGTGCAGCAGCCTTCTTCTGATTGTACTACAGGGCCAGCCAGGGTTAATGTTACTGTAGTAGGATTTGGGAAGTAGTGCAGCAGCAGCCTTCTTCTGATTGTCATTGCAGTTGCACCATACAGGGCAGGCCAGGGTTAATGGTAATGAAGGGAACTGGGTGGACAGGGAACTGCAGGTTAACCACTTCCCGACCACCGCAAGTACATATACTGCAGCGGTCAGCCCCTCACAGGCAAAGTGCTGTATATATACGTCACTAGCCTGTGAGGCTCTGGGGAGCGAGCGGCGCGCTCCCGCGCGGTCACGGACCTCCCGCGCGTGTGATCGGCGGACCCGATGTCTGCCGGTCACTCGGCGATCGTCGGTGCAGAGGGAGAAAGGCAGACGGCTACTGTAAACAAGCCGCCTGTCATTCTCCCCTGTGTAGAAACAATGATCATACGGTTCTACTATGTAGGACCGTTGATCACTGTTCCTACAGCTCAAGCCACAGCCAATCACAGTTAGAATCACGCCCCTAGGGACACACACAGCCCCTCCCTCTCAAATAAAGTTAACCCCTTCACTGCCAGTGTAATTTTACAGTAACAGTGCATATGTGTAGCACTGATTACTGTAGAAATGTCACTGGTAACCCCAAAAGTGTCAAAAATGTCAGTCAAGGGTCCGATCTGTCCGCCGCAATGTCGCAGTACCGCAAAAAAAAAAATCGCAGATCGCCGCCATTACCCAAAAACAACAAAAATGACAAAAAATCTTTCCCTTAGTAAGTAAACGCAAACCAATCAAAATAAGCTTTTTGCGATTTTTTTGACCAAACATATGTAGCATAAAACAAATTGGCCGAAAATGTTACAAAATTTTGATTTTGACATTTTTTTTGGGGGGGAATTTCATATAAAAAAAAATGTGAAAAATATTGTTATTTTTGCAAAATTTACGCTCTTTTTTTGTTTATAGCACATGATCAAAAAATCGCACAGGTGATCAAATACCACCAAAAGAAAGCTCTGTTTGTGGGAAAAAAAGGAAGTGAAATTCGTTTAGGTACAGTGTCGCACGACCGCGCAATTGTCCGTTAAAGTCACGCAGTAAAAAAATCGCAAAAAACCCCCTGGTCAGGAAGGGGGTAAAATCTTCCGGGGCTTAAGTGGTTAAGAAGTCAAATTTTCACCAAGTTCAAAAGCAGATTGCAAGTGAAAAAAATGTGCAGTTTGGAAAACCGCTGAAAGTAAGCATTGAAAACTGATTTTTCAGTGCTGTAACCTGTAATTTTTTTGAATGCCAAGTACACCTTTCCTAAAAAAAATAATAAAAGGTACATCTTTTTGCAGAAAAAAGGTGCATTTATTTATAGTCTGTAGAGCATTACACCCACCATCAGTGGGTCACAAGCGCAATGTCAGGCTCCTGCACACATTGCCTAAAGCTCTCTGCCCAGACCTCCATATGGGGAGACAGTTTCTGAGCTGTAGGCAGCGTGAATGATCTGTGATTGTGCTGATCAGCATGCTCACAGTTCACTGATACAAGTCCATCTGCTACAGTGGCGGATGAGACTTGTAATTTCTCCACTCAGATTCCTGTGAATAAATTACGTGGTTGTGTGGGCGGAGTCCTGCAGTGCTGCACACAATTCAAAATGTGACAGCGGGTGTGGGGTGAAGAACCCTTGCTCGTTGTCACAGGGGAGGGCGATGCTGTATAGTAACATGTTACACTCTAAAAATGGGGGTACCATGTAACATGCTACTAAACTATAGGTGAACCTATACTTAAAGTTGATGGAAGGGTCTCTTTAAATAAAAACTGTCTGTGGTACCAAAATTTACTAGTCAGAATAACTTTGGTCTAGTACAGTGGTCTCCAAACTGCAGGCCCGTGGGCTGGATATGGCCCTTTGCTTGCCTTTATCTGGCCCTTGGAACACATTTCCTCCCTCTGACATTAACAAAGGGGTATTATTCTTCCCACTGACACCAATAGGAGCATTCATTTCTCCTCTGACACCAAATACACTATCCCTCCCAGTGACACCAACGAGGGGGGCACTATCCCTCCCACTGACACCAACGATGGGGCACTATCCCTCCCACTGACACCAACGATGGGGCACTATCCCTCCCACTGACCCCAACAATGGGGCACTATCCCTCCCACTGGGACCAACGATGGGGCACTATCCCTCCCACTGGGACCAACGATGGGGCACTATCCCTCCCACTGGGACCAATGATGGGGCACTATCCCTCCCACTGGGACGAACGATGGGGCACTATCCCTCCCACTGGGACCAACGATGGGGCACTATCCCTCCCACTGACACCAACGATGGGGGCACCATCCCTCCCACTGACACCAAGGATGGGGGCACTATCCCTCCCACTGACACCAAGGATGGGGGCACTATCCCTCCCACTGACACCAAGGATGGGGGCACTATCCCTCCCACTGGGACCAACGATGGGGGCACTATCCCTCCCACTGACACCAACGATGGGGGCACTATCCCTCCCACTGACACCAACGATGGGGCACTATCCCTCCAACTGACCCCAACAATGGGGCACTATCCCTCCCACTGACCCCAACAATGGGGCACTATCCCTCCCACTGACCCCAACGATGGGGCACTATCCCTCCCACTGACCCCAACGATGGGGCACTATCCCTCCCACTGGGACCAACGATGGGGGCACTATCCCTCCCACTGACACCAACGATGGGGGCACCATCCCTCCCACTGACACCAAGGATGGGGGCACTATCCCTCCCACTGACACCAAGGATGGGGGCACTATCCCTCCCACTGGGACCAACGATGGGGGCACTACCCCTCCCACTGGGACCAATGATGGGGGCACTATCCCTCCCACTGGGACCAACGATGGGGGCACTATCCCTCCCACTGGGACCAACGATGGGGGCACTATCCCTCCCACTGGGACCAACGATGGGGGCACTATCCCTCCCAATGGGACCAACGATGGGGGCACTATCCCTCCCAATGGGACCAACGATGGGGTCACTATCCCTCCCACTGGGACCAACGATGGGGTCACTATCCCTCCCACTGGGACCAACGATGGGGTCACTATCCCTCCCACTGGGACCAACGATGGGGGCACTATCCCTCCCACTGGGACCAACGATGGGGGCACTATCCCTCCCACTGGGACCAACGATGGGGGCACTATCCCTCCCACTGGGGCCAACAATGGGGGCAATATCACTCCCAATGGGCCCAACAATGGGGCACTATCCCTCCCACTGACACCAACGATAGGGGCACTATCCCTCTCACTGGGACCAACAATGGGGGCACTGCGTAGTCTTCCTTTGCCGGAAGGGCGTACATGGACGTCCTTCTGTGATGCTGCGGCATGCTTTGTGCTTGTGGAGTCCTTCAGACCCAGCAGACCACAGATCGGGGTAAAGGGCCAATGACAGCAGCCCTTTACCATGTGATTAGCTGTCCGCCGATGACAGCTGATCATGGAAATAAACACAAGGCAGTTATCTGCTTTAATTTCTCCTTGCGCTGTCAGAAGAAGACAAAGAAGAAAGCCGATAACCGGCTTCTGTTACAGGGACATCAGTCCCAACAGTGCCCACCAGTGCTGGCAATCAGTGCCCACCAGTGGTGCCAATCAGTGCCTCATCAGTGTCACTTATCAGTGCTGCCATCAATACTGCCCATCAGTGACATTCAGTGCCACCCATCAGTGCAGCTTCATCAGCGCACATCAGTGAAAGAGAAAAATTACCTGTTTGCAAAATTTTACAACAAACTATGAAATTTTTTGTTTTTCAAAATTTTGGGTTTTTTTTTCTTTTTTTTTTTAGCAAACAAAAAAAAAAAACCAGTAGTGAATAAATACCACCAAAAGAAAGTTCTATTTGTGTGAAAAAAATTATAACATTTTGTTTGGGTACAGTGTTGCATGACTGTGCAATTGTCAAAGTGCGACAAGGCTGAAAGTTTAAAATTGGCCTGGGCAGGAAGGGGGTAAAAGTGCGCCTCCTTTCTGTATATGCAGTGCTGGATAAAAAGTGTGTTGCTGGTGAGATCAGCAGGTGAAAAGAAGAAAAAAGCCAGCACTTCCGCCTAGCAGCCCGAGGGTTGTCGGTTCAAATCCCAACCGCTGCGCTACCTGCCTGGAGTTTGCATGTTCTCCCTGTGCCTGCGTGCGTTTCCTCCGGGTACACCGGTTTCCTCCCACTCTCCAAAGACATGCTGGTAGGTTGATTGGTTCATGTCCTAATTGGCCCCTAATATGTGTTAGTATGAATGTGAATTAGGGACCCTTCGATTGTAAGCTCTTTGAGGGCAGGGACTGATGTGAATGGATAATATGTAAAGCGCTGTGTAAATTGACGGCGATATATAAGCACCTGCAGCAAATAACCACTTCAGCTCCGGAAGGTTTTACTCCCTTAATGACCAGGCCATTTTTTGCGATTCAGCACTGCGTTACTTTGAAAATTGTGCGGTTGTGCGACGTTGTACCCAAATAGAGCCTTCTTTTGGTGGTATTTGATCACCTCTGTGGTTTTTAAACTTTGCGCTATAAACAAAAAAAGAGCGACAATTTTGAAAAAAAAAGCCATATTTTTTACTTTTTGCTATAAAACATGTCCTATAAAAAAATTAAAAATTTATTTTTTTTATCAGTTTAGGACAATTTGTATTCTACTACATATTTTTGGTAAAAAAATCCCAAAAAGCGTATTTTAATTGGTTTGCGCAAAAGTTATAGTGTTTGCAAACTACGGGATAGATTTTTGGATATCTTATTAATTTTTCTTAGTAATGATGATGATCAGCGATTTTTAGCAGCGAACATTGCAGCGGACAGATCGGACCCCTAACTGACATTTTTGACACTTTTTGGGGACCAGTGACACTAATACAGTGATCAGTGCTAAATAATATGCACTGTTACTGTACAAATGACACTGGCAGGGAAGGGGTTAAACCTGGGGGTGATCAAAGGGGTTAAATGTATGCCTAAAGCGCTTGCTCACTGTGGGGGGGGGGGGGGGGTCTGTGACAGGCGCAGAGAGATCGCAGTTTCAGTTTAGCTCTCCCTGCCTGTCTGACAGAAGATCCGCCTGCTTTGTTTTCATAAGCAGGCGGGTCTTCTCTCAGTTTCTGCGATGATCACAGGAGGGCAGCGGCAATCACAAAGTCACGTAATACTACGTGACTGAGCACAGCCGAGCCGCTCTGCCGCAGTAATATTATGGCGGGCGGTCGGCAAGTGGTTACATAAAAAAGCCCAACATGAAATCTAATGCAGCCACCAGATGTGAGGATTGGCGATACTCTAAAGGTTGGGATTGCCATTCACTATTAGGGCCAGATCATCAGACTTCCAGCCACCTCTTATCCAGCAAGTCGCACATGAGACTCAGGAAAGGAGAGCAATGCATACAATCATTACCCCCAGCAGAGCGTTCCTCCGCTCTTCATAAAGTCCTCTGTGTAATACATTCAATGACCTTTAAAAAAATAAATCGACAATAATGACCAAATAGTTTCAAAGTGTTGCAGAATAATCCAATTTGCATCAAAGTGCTCCAACTTGCATCAGCCCCGGTTCACACTGATGAGGTGCAATTGCCATGCGATTCTGTAGCAATTCTGACGCAAATTTAAACAGCTGCAATTTCTGTTCTAGCCAATTATGTGACATTACAAATCAGTGCATCTTGCAACTGAATACCTACAGTGCCTTGTGAAAGTATTCGGCCCCCTTGAACCTTTTGCCACATTTCAGGCTTCAAACAAAGATATAAAACTGTAATTTTTTGTGAAGAATCAACAACAAGTGGGACACAACCATGAGGTGGAACGAAATTTATTGGATGTTTCAAACTTTTTAACAAAAAACTGAAAAATTGGGCGTGCAAAATTATTCAGCCCCCTTAAGTTAATACTTTGTAGCGCCACCTTTTGCTGCGATTACAGCTGTAAGTCGCTTGGGGTATGTCTATATCAGTTTTGCACATCGAGAGACTGAAATTTTTGCCCATTCCTCCTTGCAAAATAGCTCGAGCTCAGTGAGGTTGGATGGAGAGCGTTTGTGAACAGCAGTTTTCAGTTCTTTCCACAGATTCTCGATTGGATTCAGGTCTGGACTTTGACTTGGCCATTCTAACACCTGGATATGTTTATTTGTGAACCATTCCATTGTAGATTTTGCTTTATGTTTTGGATCATTGTCTTGTTGGAAGACAAATCTCCGTCCCAGTCTCAGGTCTTTTGCAGACTCCATCAGGTTTTCTTCCAGAATGGTCCTGTATTTTGGCTCCATCCATCTTCCCATCAATTTTAACCATCTTCCCTGTCCCTGCTGAAGAAAAGCAGGCCCAAACCATGATGCTGCCACCACCATGTTTGACAGTGGGGATGGTGTGTTCAGGGTGATGAGCTGTGTTGCTTTTACGCTACAAACATAACGTTTTGCATTGTTGCCAAAAAGTTTGATTTTGGTTTCATCTTGTTAGCATACAAGGCTTGTATTTAATCAGCAACAACCACTGTATGTCATTACTGTGTGCCTATTACATTGTATGACCACTAGATGGCAGTGTTACATTTGTGAGTTCATGTTTTTGTCTATGCCTCAAAAGGAATAAAACGAGTTCCTGCTCCGAACAAAAGCAGTGTTCAGTGAAACAACAGACTGTCTGCCTGTACTTTGTTTTGCTCCAAAAAGTTAGGTCTAACAGGTTATGGGCCCAGGACATGTTACAGAAGCCCAGGATATAATACAGATTACCCCTGGATATAGCCAGATACAGTGAGCTAAAGCAAGTAAGTGCAGGAGACAGCAACAGAAAGACGAACAGCAAAAATGGCTGCTGCCATCCCCTCAGCGAAGTTCTCCATTGCAAATCTGACAAATCAGAACTACCAATCTTGGAAATTCAAGATGAAAATGCTGCTTATAAGAGAAGGTCCGTGGAAATGTATAAATGAACCAAGACCTGGACAGCCCACAGAGGAGTGGTTAGACAGAGATCAGAAAGCACAGAACACAATCTCCCTGTGCATAGATGATGATCAAATCATACATATATGTAACTGTCAGACTGCTAAAGACATGTGGGAAGAGTTACAGAAAGCACATGAAAGAGTTAATCTCAGCAATAAACTGTATTTAATCAGAAAGCTCTATCAGACTAAGCTACAGAAAGACCAGGACATGCAGGACTATATAAGACAGACCTTAGAGATGGTGGAGAGACAGAGGGATTGGAGAAGAGATTAAAGATTTCCATGTTGCAGCGCTGTTATTAAGTGGACTTCCTGAAAGTTATGAGACACTTGTCACAGCACTAGATGCACGTCCAGATGATGATCTGACACTGGAATATGTTAAAGGCAAGCTTGTAGGTGAATACAAGCGCAAAACTGAAAACATGAGTAATGTGAGTGTGTGTTCAGAGACAGCTTTAAAGACAAAATTCAAAAATAAACACAGTAACGTGCAGCTAGAAAAGCGGGAATGCTTTGTGTGCAAGAAACCAGGACACCTAAAAGCAGATTGTAGAATCTGGAAAGCTAGAATGCAAAAACAAAGTGCATTGCAACAAGCTAAGAATGTCATAGAAACAAAGGAGTATGCATTCGGATCCAAAAATTGTGTCATCTCTGTGCAAGCATGGTGTGTGGACTCAGGTGCTACAAGTCACATGACAAATGACCGAAGTTTCTTCACTCAGCTTGATGAAAGCAAAACAGAAGGGATGACTACAGCTAATGGACAATTTATGAAATCAGTGGGAATAGGAGATGGCTTTCTATACTGTCCTATCTCTCCAGATATCACTAAAAAGATCCATATGAGGAATGTTCTGTATGTGCCAGATCTTGAAAGCAACCTTTTGTCAGTAAAGAAACTCACTAACCAAGGCAATGTAGTCACATTTCAGGGTGACAGTTGCATCATAACAAAAAGGGGATTGCTTGCTTGCAAAGGCTAAAATCATAGATGAACTGTATCAGCTGAACTGCAGTGAAATGGTTAAAATAGCCAAAGAGGATAAACATTCAAACTGCATCCACACTTGGCACAGATGATTGGGGCACAGAAATTCTGATACAATAAAGAAAATAGTTGAGAATAACTATGCAAGTGGTATTAAGATTAATCCATGTGATCACATAAAGATTTGTACAAGCTGTATTAAAGGAAAATGGCAAGGACACCTTTTCCCAAGCAGACTAACAGCAAATCCCAAAAACCTCTGGACTTAATACATTCAGATCTTTGTGGTCCAATGAAAACTATGACTCCAGGAAAGAAAAAGTACTTCCTGACCTTCATTGATGATTACTCCAGATATACCACAGTATTTCTACTTCACAATAAGGATGAAGTGCCAGAGAAATTAGAAGAGTATCTCGCTCAAGTAAATAATATTTTTGGCGGAATGCCCAGAGTGCTACGAACAGATAATGGCTCAGAATATACAAGTGGTAAAACACAAGCCATTCTCAGGAAGCATGGAATTATGTTCCAGACAACAGTTCCATATAACCCAGAGCAAAATGGAGTTGCAGAGAGAATGAACCGCACACTGTGTGAAAGTGGGAGGAGCATGCTATTTGATGCTGATATGCCAACTACATACTGGGGAGAAGCTATCACAACTGCATGCTATCTTCAAAATCGTTTGCCGGGAAAAGCAACAACAAAAACTCCATATGAACTGTGGAACAAAAGGAAACCAGATTTAAGACACATCAGAATTTTTGGAAGTAAAGCCTATGTACACATTCCAAAAGAAAAACGTACAAAATGGGATGCATGTGCAAAAGAAGGTGTACTTGTGGGGTACAGTGAATCTCAAAAAGGATACAGGATTTTACATCAAGACACGAACAAAGTAACAGTCAGCAGAAGTGTAATTATTGATGAAAGTTCTGTGTGCTCAAAGTTTGAACAAACTATTCAAACTGAGAAAGAATCAACATCAGTCACTCAAGAAAATAAGGAAAGTGATACAGAAATAGAAATTTCTGCAGAAGATTTAAAACCTGAAACTAAACCAGAAACAACATCAGTCAGAAAATCAACCAGAATCAATAAAGGTGTTCCAGCTGAACGTTTCTCTTACATAGCTCGCAGAGCTGTTCAAACTGAACCAGGTTCATGGAAAGAGATGCAGAAACTGCCAATGCATGAGAAACAAGTATGGAATAAAGGCGCTGATGAAGAAATGACATAACTCAAAGATCTCCAGACATGGACACTTTCAGAGCTACCTCAAGGTAAACATGCCATAGGATGTAAATGGGTTTTTAAAACCAAATGTAACTCTGAAGGGAAAGTCTGTCGGTACAAGGCAAGGCTGGTTGCTAAAGGTTACTCACAGAAGTTCGGTGAGGACTATGATGCTACTTTTGCTCCAGTTGCTAAACAAAGTACTTTCAGAACACTAATGACAGTGGCTGCCATGCGTACAATGATTGTGAAACACCACGATATTAAGACAGCTTTTCTTAATGGTGATATTGAAGAAGAAATTTACATGTCACAGCCAGAAGGATATTTGAAAAAGGGACAAGAGCATCTTGTCTGCAAGTTGAATAAATCTCTTTATGGCCTTAACCACTTTATGTCTGCTCACAGTAATATTACTGCGGCAGAGTGGCTCGTTATCGTCTGACGACGTAGTACTACGTCGTCAGACACTCCCCCTTCTGGGCAGCGCTTGCGCGCCGCCGGAGGCTCGCTCCCGCTGTTTTCATTCACAGCGGGAGTCGGGCCAGGGGAGGAGCAGCGGCGATCGCCGGGGATCGAGTCTGGAGATCCGCCCGCTGTGTGTAAACACAGCGGGCGGATCTCCATAGTGACAGGGAGTGACAGATCGGACTGTTCAGCATAGCTGGACATCCGATCTGTCCATGACTCACTCAGTCACCTCCCCCCCTACACGTCAGTAAGCACCAGGCATACATTAACCCCTCCCTCTCCAATAAAATTAACCCCTTCCCTGCCAGTGTCATTTTTACAGTAACAGTGCATATATATAGCACTGATTACTGCAGTAATGTCACTGGTACCCCAAAAGTGTCAAAAATGTCAGTCAAGGGTCCGATCTGTCCGCCGCAATGTCGCAGTCCCGAAAAAAAAAAAAAATCCCAGATCGCCGCCATTACGCGTTAAAAAAAAAACACCAAAAATGACAGAAATCTTTCCCTTTGTTAGTAAACGCAATAACTTTTGCGCAAACCAATCAAAATACGCTTATTGCGATTTTTTTTACCAAACATATGTAGCATAAAACAAATTGGCCAAAAATTTTTAAAAAAATTGGTTTTTACATCTTTTTTGGGGGGAATTTCATATAAAAAAAATGTTAAAAATATTGTTATTTTTTCAAAATAAACGCTTTTTTTTTTGTTTATAGCGCAAAAAGTAAAAATCGCACAGGTGATCAAATACCACCAAAAGAAAGCTCTGTTTGTGGGGAAAAAAAGGACGTAAATTTCGTTTGGGTACGGCGTCGCACGACCGCGCAATTGTCAATTGAAGTCGCACAGCGCCGAATCGCAAAAAGTGGCCTGGACGGAAGACAGCAAAATCCTCCGGTGGTAAAGTGGTTAAACAATCAGCTCGAGCATGGAACCTGAAGATTAATCAAGTTCTACTAAATGAAGGATTTACAAGAAGCAAAGCTGATCCGTGCCTATATGCTAAACAAGTAGACACCGAGTGGATGTATCTGCTAATTTATGTAGATGACCTGATCATTGCTCACAAAAACAACAATGAAATTGCAAAGTTAACAGGGGTACTCAACAAGCACTTTGAAACTAAAGATCTAGGTGAAGTGACATATTATCTTGGAATTGACATCCAGCGTGAGAAAGATGGAAGTTTCCTGTTGAATCAGAGTGCAAAAATTTAATCTATTCTTCAGCAATTCAACATGACAGAGGCGAAAGGAGCAAGCACACCTATAGATACAGTCTATTCAAAGTTAGAAGGAGAAGATGATCTTCTCACATCCAATGAACAATACAGACAAGCAGTGGGGGCACTTCTCTACATTGCAACCACTACACGTCCAGACATTGCAGCCAGCATGTCTCTTCTTTGCAGGCGAGTTGATAAACCACGTCAAAGAGACTGGAATGCGATCAAAAAGGGTTATGAGATATCTGAAACAGACAAAAGACTTAAATTTGAAACTGTCAGCAAGTGGTAGTTTAAACATCGCAGGATATGTGGACTCCGATTGGGCAGGTGATCACAGCACACGCAAATCCACAAGTGGTTACTTATTAAAATTGGGAGACAGTCCTATATCATGGTCCAGCAAGAAACAGATGAGCACCTTCTTCCACATGTTTGGTGTGTCTCCCAGGTGGCTTGTGGCAAACTTTAAACGACACTTTTTATGGATATCTTTAAGAAATGGCTTTCTTCTTGCCACTCTTCCATAAAGATTTGTGCAGTATACGACTGATTGTTGTCCTATGGACAGAGTCTCCCACCTCAGCTGTAGATCTCTGCAGTTCATCCAGAGTGATCATGGGCCTCTCTCCTTGTATGAGCTGAAAGTTTACAGGGACGGCCAGGACTTCGTAGATTTGCAGTGGTCTGATACTCCTTCCATTTCAATATTATCGCTTGCACATTGCTCCTTGGGATGTTTAACCACTTAAGCACCGGAGGATTAGGCTGCTAAACGACCAGGGGGTATTTTGCGATTCGGCACTGCGTGACTTTAACGGACAATTGCGCGGTCGTGCGACGATGTACCTAAACGAATTTGGCGTCCTTTTTTTCCCACAAACAGAGCTTTCTTTTGGTGGTATTTGATCACCTGTGCGATTTTTTGATCACGCGCTATAAACAAAAAAGAGCATCAATTTTGCAAAAATAACAATATTTTTCACATTTTTTTATATGAAATTCCCCAAAAAAAAAAAGTAAAAATCAAAATTTTTTAACATTTTCGGCCAATTTGTTTTATGCTACCTATGTTTGGTAAAAAAAAAAATCGCAAAAAGCGTATTTTTATTGGTTTGCGCAAAAGTTATCGCGTTTACTAACAAAGGGAAAGATTTCTGTCATTTTTGTTGTTTTTTTTTTAACGCGTAATGGCGGCGATCTGCGATTTTTTTTGCGGTACTGCGACATTGGGGCGGACAGATCGGACACTTGACTGACATTTTTGACACTTTTGGGGTTACCAGTGACATTTCTACAGTAATCAGTGCTATACATATGCACTGTTACTGTAAAAATACACTGGTAGTGAAGGGGTTAACTTTATTTGGGAGGGAGGGGCTGTGTGTGTCCCTAGGGGCGTGCTTTCTACTGTGATTGGCTGTGGCTTGAGCTGTAAGGACACTGATCAACGGATCTACATACTAGATCCGTGTGATCAGTGTCTTTACACCGAGGAGAATGGCAGGCAGCTTGTTTACACAAGCTGCCTGACTTTCTCCCTCTCCCCCGCCGATCGCAGAGTGGCCGGCGGACATCGGGTCCGCCGGTCACACGCGCAGGGGGGTCCGTGACCGCGCGGGAGCGGGAGCGCGCCGGCGGCGGCGCGCGCTCGCTCCCCGGACCCTCCCAGGCTAGTGACGTACCGCTACGTCAAGCGGTTAAAGCTTGGGAAATCTTTTTGTATCCAAATCCGGCTTTAAACTTCTCCACAACAGTATCTCGGACCTGCCTGGTGTGTTCCCTGTTCTTCATGATGCTCTCTGCGCTTTAAACGGAACTCTGAGACTATCACAGTGCAGGTGCATTTATATGGAGACTTGATTACACACAGGTGGACTCTATTTATCATCATTAGTCATTTAGGTCAACATTGGATCATTCAGAGATCCTCACTGAACTTCTGGAGAGAGTTTGCTGCACTGAAAGTAAAGGGGCTGAATAAGGGGCTGAATAATTTTGCACGCCCAATTTTTCAGTTTTTTATTTGTTAACAAAGTTTGAATTATCCAATACATTTCGTTCCACTTCATGATTGTGTCCCACTTGTTGATTCTTCACAAAAAATTACAGTTTTATATCTTTATGTTTGAAGCCTGAAATGTCGCAAAAGGTTGCAGGGGGCCAAATACTTTCGCAAGGCACTGTAAGTATTTTCATTGCTGTTTCCATTCATGTCTATGGGGCTCAAAAATCGCACCGCATTGCACTGCACCCATTTGGAAATCGCATTGCGTTTGGAGTTCATAGATGTGAACGACCTCCATAGAAAGCCGTGTTTTCTCCCTTGACAGGCAAATCTGTGCGTTCTGAAACGCATCAGAACCGCATCAGTGTGAAAAAGGGGTTAACATGCTGCAATATTCCGACTTGTTCCAGAAGAGCTTCAATCCATAAACAAAGTGCTCCACAAAACTCTTCCCTTGTCCTGTACCCCCCTGTGCTCACCAGCCTGGAGCCGGCGTCTGTACAGGATGAGACGTGTGTACACCGAGTGCCGCTTCTCACCACCCCCGGAGCTCTGCGTTCCTGTGCGGTTCTGTGCGACCCATTTCCAACCCATTCACTTTGATTGGGCTACAACTGCACTGCGCCAAAAGTACTGCATGCACTACATTCTAAAATGCACTGCAACCAGATCGCATGATACAAACGTATTATGAGATCTGGTGTGGGCAGGTATGGGAAAACGCACTGCGTTTGTGACCTGTGTTTGGGGTGTCGTTTAATTTTTTTGACACTCGCTGCAGATCACAAAATCTGCGTGTTTTTCATGCGGGATGAATCGCAGAGGAACGCATGGCGCATTTCTGTGCGATTCAGAGGCGGGCATGGTGTGAGCGGGCCCTAAAGGCACCAACTAATGTGCGGGCAATTGCTTTAAGCTGTCTCCATAAAAAGGTTTCCTGCTATGACCCCCCTCTGTTCCTCATCTGTTTTCTGGGTAGGAGAGCCTAAAGGAGGCGGTTGTTGTAGTGGCGGGGAGGAACGGAGGTCATCATTGCGGGGACATTAGTTAGGGGTGTCACACCCACATGAAATAAAGGCCTTTAATATCTGGGGGGGTTCCTCTGCATTGGGGAGAGGCTCCTTCACCAACACATGTGAGGTACAGGACAAGGGAAGAGTGTTGTGGAGCATTTTGTTTATGGATGAAACCCTTCTGGAAGAAGTGTGAATATTGGAGCACTGCGATACAAGCTGAGCCACTTTCACACCAACTGGATTGTTGTGCAGCACTGGGAAACTATCCGGACATTTTTGTTATCCTCTTCCTATCCGGGCCGATTCTGACACTTCGCTCCAACATGTAAAAAAATCGACTTCTGCTACAACCCCCAAACATTATATATATATATATATATATATATATATATATATATATATATATATTTTAGCAGAGGTCCTCTAGAATAAAATGGTGGGTGTTGGAATTTAAGTCACAAGCTATTTACACCACAGTTTTTCAAACGCATTTTTGATCGTCAGCGGGTAAGCCGACACGTGTGTCAGGCGGCTCGGATTGCCATCTGACACCCGCGATCGCTCCCTGCATAGAGAGAAGGACGGTCGGCTGTTGTAAACACAGCTGACCGTCCTTCTCCCTGAAATGATCACAGAGTTCATGTGATCCTTCTATAAAGGAACATGTCTCTATGGGCATCTCAGAAGCCACGCCCCCCCCACAGTTAGAATCACTCCACTAGGGTCACATTTAACCCCTTGATCCCCTATACTGTTAACCCCTTCCCTGCCAGTGTCATTATTACAGTAACAGTGCATATTTTTAGCACTGATTTCTGTAGTAATGTCACTGGTACCCCCAAAAGTGTAAAAAATGTCAGTTAGGGGTCTGATCTGTCAGCCGCAATGTCGCGCAAAAAAAATAAATGAATAAAAAAAAAAAAAAAAAAAAAAATCGCAGATCGCCGCCATTACTAGTAAAAGAAGAAAAAAAAAAAACATTAAAAATGAAATAAATCTTTCCCGTAGTAAGTAGATGCACAAACCAATCAAAATACGCTTATTGTGATTTTTTTTACCAAAAATATATAGCCGAAAACAAATTGGCCTAAAATGTTAAAAAAAAATTGATTTTTAAATCTTTATTTGATAATGTCATATAGCAGAATGTAAAAAAATATTGTTTTTTTTTTTTTCAAAATTGTCGCTCTTTTTTTGTTTATAGCGCAAAAAATAAAAAAAAATAAAAAATCGCACAGGTGATCAAATACCAGGACCGTGCAATTGTCCATTAAAGTAACGCAGTGCAGAATCGCAAAATAGGGCCTGGTCATTAAAGGGGCAAATCTTTCCGGTCTTTAAGGGGTTAAAAATAAAATCACTAAAGTTATCCCAATATTTTGTATAATGGGAAAGATGATGTCACACTGAGTAAATAGATACCTAACATGTCACGCTTTACAATTCTGTCTGCCTGTGGAATGGCGGCAAACTATGGTGCTTAAAATTCTCCATAGGCGACACTTAAATGCCCTGACAGGTTACCAGTTTAGAGTTACACAGGAGGTACTGGGAAATGGGGGCACATGGGGGGGGGGGGGGATCAGAAGCAGGCAGAACAGGGAGGGGGGGGATCAGTGCTGGAGAAGTAATTACCGGAACGATGCCCTATCTCTGTCTCTCTTTTCCCGCAGCAGCTGAAAGTTGGCAGGAGGGGGAGAAACTGGCTTTCAGCTGCTGCAGACAGCTCCACAGGGTTTCCTTTTGTAATTTCCCCCTGCCCGACCGCACCGATCCCCTGCGCTATTGGGGTCACCCCGGTCAGATTATTTCCTGCTCTCTGTGTCCCAGATTTCCCTTCACTTCCTGTCCCCATAGTCAAAACAGGAAGAGGAAATCCCTGCAAATAAGGGGATTCCTTAGGGACCCCCCAGGTGACCAGAACTAGTGTCCCCATTGGACGATTTCTCCTCTATGACTTTTCTGGGGACACTTTGGATGATAATGGTAAACAGGATAAATAGAGAGGATGAATCCCCCTCACGGGGACACAGACAGCGATAAAAACCTGACAGAGGCTCCAATCCCTCTCTACTCCGTCCAAAGCTAAAAAATAAGTTTTGCCTTTAGAGCCGGTTCACACAACATGCGGTCCAGTGCGTTTTTTTTCTGCATCAAAAACGCATGTAAAGTAGATTATATGGTTTTCAATGGCATGGATCTCACCAGTGCATTCCAGTTCCAGAAAATAAAGTAGAACATGCTGCATTTTGTCTGCACTAAACTGGAAAGCAGTAAAACGCATCAAAAACGCATCGGAATACACAATGTCCTTATTTAAGGTGAAAAAAAAAATGCACCAGAATGCATCAAAAACGCGCATGCAAAAAAGCATCCGGAACGCATCCAGACTGCATTTCTATGGCGTGAACCGGCCCCGAGTTATCATTTTATTCTTCAGGCCCCGGTCACACCTGGCTGTTTGCGACCCTGGGCAGAATCACCGCAATTCTGCCGCCATTCCAAACACGCTCTGCAAAGCTGACAAATCTTTTTTTTTTTTCAAATTCATTTTCAGTGGCACCTAAACATGGGCGCGGTTCTGCCGCGATTGTTGCGTGATAAATCATGCGAATGTTTTGGGATGGCGGGAAGAACTGCGGCGATTCTGCCTGCGATTGCAAACGGCCAGATGTGACCTCATTGATTGTATGACACGGATCACAATCTGAGCAGTGGGGGGGGGGGGGGTCATTATTGCATATACAGGAGGGGGGGGGGATTAGTGTATATACAGGAGGGGGGATTAGTGTATATACAGGAGGGGGGATTAGTGTATATACAGGAGGGGGGGATTAGTGTATATACAGCAGGGGGGGATTAGTGTATATACAGGAGGGGAGGATTAGTGTATAGATAGGTGGGGGGGATTATTGTATATACAGGAGGGGGGAGGATTACTGTATATATAGGTGGGGGGGGGGTTGGCAGATGAGAGCACACAAAGGGGGGGGGTAATAGGGGAAGTCCAGCTATGTCTGTAGCCCCCCACTTTCTCCAGACATCACCTATCTATCAGGCCTTTCTATACAGCCCCCCCCCCCAGTCTCTCCATAAAGCCCCCTACCTCCATCACCTTTCTCCTTCCCTCTCCTCCTCACCTGCTCAGCTCTGCTCCCCCCGGCCGCCATTTTCTCCCCCCTCATAATCTTTCATCCGACCTCCTCACATCCACATGTCTGATAGAAATAACACATCGTTCTCTATTCTCTCTGATTTCTATTCAGTAAATCAGGAAGGGTAAACTCTATGGCAAGGATCAGAATTACATTGTAGAATGACATCGCCATCTTCTGGCCGATTTGAAAAATAACCATTCAAATGACCCAGTACTGTTTAATTCAATGTAAAATCTATAAAATTATATAAAATTTATATGGTTACTGTGTTGTATGACCGACATATCGCCAATCAAAATATAGGCCTGAAATGTAGGCCTGAAAAGTGACAGTTGGTGTGAGGTCCTGATGTTTACCTGCAGCCTGAGGTGTCTCAGGTCACTTCTCCATAGCGAGTTGCCGAGGTGACATCGTCAGGGCCTAGCTCCAGCGATTCACTGCTATTCACTGCTTTTTACTGCTACTTACTGCGAATATTATAACTTTTATTTTTATTTACAGCTCTTACCATCATATTATTATCGTTTATATTGTATATTAGTATTAATATTCTATTTTTTTAGCCATTTTCAGGTACACAGGCATCCAATACCATCAGGATGCCTCGTCCTTCACGTCCCCGATTCCGGCAAAGACGCTCCCGTCAGGAAGGCGAAGAGTCACCAATCGCCCACCGGACGAGGTCCAGAGTTCAACGTTGGCGGAGACAGGAGGACGAGCCAATCAACAGGAGCCGTTCACCAAGAGACCGCAACAGGCCTGCTGAACACCACCCAGCACCACCACCAGCAATGGAGCCACGCGGCGAGGAGCAGGTGATTTGTTCCATTTGTCTTTCAGGATATGAAGATGGTGAAGACACCAGGATTCTGACCTGTGCTCACCAATTCCACACCGGCTGCATCCAACAATGGCTTCAGCAGAGTGCAACGTGTCCACTGTGCCGGGCTGCTGTTCCTAACCAGCAACCGTACCGGAGAGTATACGAGGAGGAAATCAGCATTCAAGACCTGCTCAACTACAGGTTTGCCATTGAGACTGATGAAAACGATGCTCCGTATCTGCTATTAATCCCTATAGTGTAACAGATGTTTTCTTTTTATACAGGATGTTTATTATTGTGTTTTAATAGCTAATGATTTAAAAAAATGTATAGTATAACAATTATTTTATTTTTATACAGGATGTGTATACTAGTTGTAGTTGAGGTTTCCCAAAAAAAAAAAAAAAAAAAAAAAAGCCCCCCCCCCCTTAAAAAAATGTATAACTTTATAAGTGTAAATGTATAGTTTAATCAATCTTTTCTTTTTATACAGGATGTATATACTAGTTGTAGATGATGTTTCCCTTAAAAATAAAGAAAGACCCCCCCCCCCCTTAAACACTTACCAACCGCCCGCCGCCATTATACGTCGGTCCTTTAACGCTAAATACCGGGTATTTTTTTTAAACGGCGGGTGATCTGCTTTCAGATAACAGTGGTCCCAGCGGGGGATTCGCCGTGGGATCACCCTTATGGTGCGCGCCCCCCTCCCGCCGTGTCCCGGCTGTTTTCCCCGCTTACCGGATCTGCCGGCAGCGGGGAAAGCGATCTGGTCTCCACTCCTCAGAGAGAGAAATCGAGTGAGGGCAAGATGGCCCCCACTCAACTCTATGGTCTTAGGGGACCGGAGCGACGTAAAACATCATTGCCTTGCAACCAGTTTAAAGGGCCGATTTTTTTTCAGCAATTTTTTTTAGTCTTTTTGACCCCAAATCTCACAATAAAGAGGACCTGTCATGCTTATTTCTATTACAAGGGATGGTTACATTTCTTGTAATAGGAATAAAAATGATCAACATTTTTTTTTTTTTTTAAAAACTGTGTAAAAATAAAAAATAATAAATAAAATAAATAGGAAAAAAAATTAAAGCGCCCTGTCCCCATTAGCTCGAGCACAGAAGCGAACGCATACACAAGTCCCGCCCACCTATGTAAACGGTGTTCAAACCACACATGTGAGGTATCGCCGCGATCGTTAGAGCGAGAGCAATAATTTGAGCCCTAGACCTCCTCTGTAACTCTAAGCTGGTAACCTGTAGAAATTTTTAAAATGTCGCCTATGGGGATTTATAAGTACCAATGTTTGTCACCATTCCACAACCCCAGAAGTGGAGGCCCCCCGATGTAGCCGATGTTCACATGCACAGTAGAATACAGGAACATGTTTCCAAGCTTCTTCCTCAGCCTGTCTACATTAAAAAATGATGACTAGCATCAAGTAGGGTAGCTTAGTGTAGTTAGTGTAGGTCCTGCCCTAGAAGAGTCTACCTTGTCGTGGTGGGCAGGCTTGGAATCTCTTGGTGAAAAGCGTGCCAGTGAATGGGAGTGATCACTACTCTCTAGAGAGCTTCACTTTTGGCCAATTGATTTCACCAAAGGACTCTTGGTTTAATCAGAGTACATGAAAATAGTTACCCGGCAGAACCCGCAATGCTGTTCCAGGTTTCCCAATGGGTGCAGGGCTTGGAAATCAGGTGGAAGATGACACAAGCCTACCAGCGGGGGACACAAGAAGAGGAGGTTCAGGGGCACTCTGTACAATGCCAATGCAGAGAGAAGGTAAGTATAACATGTTTGTTATTTTCATTTAAAAAAAATGACAACCGTCAAACAGGAAAAGGAGACAAGAAATAGACATTTGCTGATTCTCTTCCCCTCTACCCAGTGGAAACCTTCATGCAGGATCTAGGTTCACCGATGAGAACACAAAGCCCAGAAACCAATTGCAACAGAGTATTTGGAAGGGGGACAGGCATTTTCCAGCACGGCCGCTGATAGTGGGGGACCACTGGTCCTCTTGTAGGGGGCCCAAGCACACAGGGGGGCCCACACAGGGAGGGGGATTAGTGATGGACAACAAATACAGAACTCTTCCTCCAGCAGCTAAAAGCTGAACTCTCTCCCTGCTGCCAGCTTTTATCTGCTGAGAAAGGTACAGTTGTCCCTCACTAATACCCTACCCTGTGTGGGCCCCCCTCCCAGCCCTGGCTCTAATGTTATCTCTGCTCCTGAGTTTATCTCTAACTTTGTTTCTCTCCCTCTGTCTCTCTGATCCCCAGAGCTCTAACTGCCCAGCCTGTATAAAGAAGCTCTACTTTTATGGGTGACAGGCGTCCCGCAATTCTGTTTGCGTGATTTCACTGTGATTCGTCGGGCGACAATTGCGGCAAAATTGCGCTGCATTTGGGGTGCCATAATTCCTGCTAAATCTAAAAGAAAAAACATATTATATTTTCTTGGTGGGGGGGGGCCTGTCAGGTAGTCTGTACGGGGCCCCGGGATTTCTATCAGCAGCCCTGTTTTCCAGGGTATGTTGTAGTAATACAGCGGAAGAGCTAGGGTGTATACCCACCGGACACTTTATTAGGTACACCTTGCTAGTACCAGGTTGGACCCCCTTTTGCCTTCAGAACTGCCCTAATTCTTTGTGGCATAGATACAACAAGGTGTTGGAAACATTCCTCAGAGATTTTGATCCGTATTGAAATTATAGCATCATGCAGTTGCTGCAGATTTCTCGGCTGCACATCCATGATGTGAATCTCCCGTTCCACCACATTCCAAAGGTGCTCTATTGGATTGAGGTCTGGTGACTGTGGAGGTCATTGGAGTACAGTGACCTCATTGTGATGTTCAAGAAACCAGTGATGCGATGATTTGAACGTTGTGACATGGTGTATTATCCTGCTGGAAGGAGTCATCAGAAGATGGGGACACCGCAGTCATAAAGGGATGGACATGGTCAGCAGCAATACTCAGGTAGGCCATGACTTTTAAACGATGATCAATTGGTACTAAGGGGCCCAAAGTGTGCCAAGAAAATATCCCCCACACCATTACACCACCAGCCTGAACCGTTGACAAAAGACAGGATGGATCCAGGCTTTCATGTTGTTTACGCCAAAGTCTAACCCTATCATCTGAATGTCGCAGCTGAAATTGAGACCCATCAGACCAGGCAAAGTTTTTCCAATATTCTATCATCCAATTCTGGTGAGCCTGTGAAAAGTGTAGCCTCAGTTTCCGGTTCTTAGCTGACAGGAGGGGCACCCAGTGTGGTCTTCTGCTGCTGTAGCCCATCTGCTTCAAGGTTCGGTGTGTTGTGTGTTCAGAGATGGTATTCTGCATACCTTGGTTGTGACGAGTGGTTATTTGAGTTACTGTTGCCTTTCTTGAATCAGTCTGCCCATTCTCCTCTGACCTCTGACATCAACAAGGCATTTTCAGACCAGCTTGTCTGGCATCAAAAACCATGCTACGTTCAAAGTCACTTAAATCCTCTTTCTTCCTCATTCTGTTGTTCGGTTTGAACTTCAGCAAGCTGTCTTCACCACGTCTAGATGCCTAAATGCATTGAGTTGCTGTCATGTGATTGGCTGATTAGCAATTTGTGTTACCAAGCAATTGAAAAAATGTACCTAATAAAGTGGCCGGTGAGTGTATATACAGCCTATGGGCTCAGAGTCATTCCACAACAAAATAAACACTGGGGTTCTATGCCATGTCCATGAGAGCCTTGGTTTTCCAGGGACTCACACTCCTCATTGGCTTTTGGCAGCCGCTGGCGCCATCGGCTGTCGCTGCTGTCAATCACTGCCAGTGAGCCAGACAGGAGACGGAGGAGGCGGGGCCAAGCTAAGGCTCTGTGTGTGAATGGACAGTTGGACACACAGAGCTGCGGTTCGGGAGTGTGCCAGCTTCGGTGCCCCCACAGCACGCTGCTTGCTGTAGGGGCACCCTGCAGGAGGGAGGGGCCAGGAGTGCTGGCGTGGGACCTGAGAAGAAGATGATCCGGGCTTCTCTGTGCAAAACCACTGCACAGAGCAGGTAAGTATGACATGTTTGTTATTTAAAAAACAAAACTTTAATATCGCTTTAATATACATTACAATAAAAGGAGCACAATTACTCCCTAACTACAGAGGATCCGGCCTACTACCAAGTCAATTGGATTCAAGCCCAGGTTATCCATCCAAGGAGTCCAGAGTTTTTTTTCCATTTTATTGGGCCAGCCCCTATGTTAGTAAATGTATTTTTTCATTCTTAGTGTGTTGCCCATGCACAGTAGTGATTTTTTATATGTGTGCGGGGTTCTCTGATCTCCAAGTGCCTCACAATAACTCTGCATGCCTGAAACAGTGCCCGTGTTATAGCCCCTAATGGTTAGGTTTAGTGTGAGTGTGTTAGTTCACCTTTACAGATGTAGCACTGCCCCACCACGGAGCTGCTGAGTGTGGATTCCCCCGGGTTACCCATAGCAACAGTCTGTAGAACTTATCACTTTAAGACTTGGCTCAGTCAATGAACAATCCAGAGGATTTGTTTTTTTTTTTGTGTTTTATTTTAGAACTTGGATGGGGGAAGGGATGAGTGGGATACTGCAACTTGAACTATGCACAATTTCTGAGGACAACTGACTGTAGTGTGTGCGGCAAGGCCGCTGCTTCACCTTGCCTCTGAAGAGAAATAGAAGATATAGTTACATAGTTTGTGAGGTTGAAAAAAAGACATCAGTCCATCCAGTTCAACCTATGATGTGTGTGTGCGAGTTTGCTGTTAACCGTACATTGTATACAGTGTTGGGGTAGTTACTCAAAAAATGTAACTAGTTACTAGTTACTTCTGTAAATTGTAATGAGATTACTTTACTAGTTACTGCATTTGAAAAGTAACTTCACTACTTATTACTTTACTTTCCTCTTTCTTAATTGACCGTGTAGAAGAAGATACATGACACTCTTTCTGCATAGAGTTTATTGTATAAACACAGGCTTTGGGAAACATGAGAACAAAACCTGAAAAAACAGAATAAAACATAAAGTGCAACAAAAAGTCATAAACTTCATCCCTCTCTATTCTTCGAAATAACGATTGTATCGCACGGCTTGGGTAACGCAGGAAAGCGCGTTCCTATAGCCTAGTAAAGTAGTGTAGTTACTTCCTATAGCCTAGTAAAGTAGTGTAGTTACTTCCTATAGCCTAGTAAAGTAGTGTAGTTACTTCCTATAGCCTAGTAAAGTAGTGTAGTTACCTCCTATAGCCTAGTAAAGTAGTGTAGTTACCTCCTATAGTCTAGTAAAGTAGTGTAGTTACCAATATTAGTATTGTAACTAGTTACGTTACTTAGTTACCAAAAAAGTAATGTAGTTACTGCAATCAGTTACTTTGTAACTAGTTACCCCCAACACTGATTGTATACCCCTGTATGTTGTGGTCTTTAAGGTGCCCATCTAATAGTTTTTTGAAACTATCGATGCTCCCTACTGTTACGACTATTTGATATTTTGTTTGCGCGATGTTGCCGCGATTCGGCAGGCGGAAATCGCGGCAACATCGCTCGGCGTTTGGGGGGCTATTGCAAATCAACGGGCAACGCTAGGCGTCCCGCGATTTGCAATAATCTCCGGATCGCGGGCGGAACCGTGGCGGTTCTGCCCGCGATCCAAACGCTGACATGTGAATGCAGCCTAAGATGTGGTAGAGGGGGTGTGTATGACACATCTGTGTAATAATTATATTGTAGGTTTCGTATTGTGTCAAATAATGTTTCCGTCTACAATTTCTAACACAAAAAAAAACTTGTCTGATAGCATGACCACTAATGTGGAACTGTCTGATGGCCTGACTTCAGTGTGACAGCAGCATAGGGAGAAGTTCTCTGTATTAGCTGTCACTTTTTAAAAACAGCTCAGCCGTGCGGGGCTCCGCCTACACCCCCTCCTTTATTCACACATCTCTGGGTGTGAATGAACTACAAGCCCAAGGTAGTTGATTGATTCTTCCTGTCAGATAGTATCTTCTTGGCTGTACCTGTACAGGATGTATGGGCACACAGATACACTGGCAGATCTGCGGGAGACCTGCATGGCATCAATGATCTGCTGATCGCTGGTACAATGCTTTACAGATTCCAAATAAATAAAGAAATAATTAATAAATGCACATTTTTTTACCTGCAGAAAAAAGTGAACTTATCCTTTAAACTTTGACAATGAAATAAAGGTGATTGGTTCCCATGCACAGCTTCTCCAGATTCCAGCCCCTCCAGGTGGGGCAATCCTATACTTCTCATATCATTGGGTGGAAGCTCAGCTCATCCAGCTGTACACAGTAGAAGATAAGGGGGAACCAGACAACCGCACTTCCAAAAAACCCATCCAGCTTTATTGAAGATATAAAAAAGGTAAAATGCAGCAGAAAGGACACTGATAGAGGAAGAAGTCCCGCTCACTATGTATGTCTATGTATCCCCTCCCCCGTGTCCACTGACGCTGGTACTGGCATTGTATTGAATGACAACCTGCAGAACGCGGAGATCCGCCCAGCTGTCATCCCGGACCCGCCCATCACCACGCCCATCTCCGCGATCTGCCAGTCGGCTGCAGGATCACCTGACCACACACCCGGGTCTGGCCGCGGATTGGCTGCTGTGCCAGGAAGTGATGGGTGCGGTCATGTGATGTGAGGATCGGTGTGGATGATGGAGGGTCTGGGACTCCTGTGTAAGCTGCCTATAGAGCAATGTCCGGAGGTGGGTGAGCACGGCGCAGCCTGTGTGTGAGTGGTGGGGGACTCGGGCTCTGGGCTGGCTTGTCTCATTAGTCTGTATAGGGAGACAGGAATACTGACTGACTGACATCTTGGTGCATAAATCACTGAAACCATTTCCCTTAAATATACTTCTTTCTTCCACTCTTTGTTACATCTGATCTCATGTCAGCTGATCTCATGCAGCCACTTCCTGTCTACCTCCATACTCCTGATGGCTGAATGACAGCTTTTCTCATGGTGACTACAGGGGACCCTGTCTGGCTAATGTTGTCACAACATTAGTAGTCTCCATTGGAAACCCATGTGCATTAGAAGCTGCAGCCTGCCCTAGGATGGAGGATGTCCTGCATTGTTTAGCACAGGGGTGTCCCACTCAATTTGTTATGGCAGACTCCATCAGCAGTATGGTTGCCCTCAAAGGGCCAGTTGTATCTGGGGTGTGCTACTTAGAGAGTGCAGAGTTCAAGGGTGCACTAGGCACAGAGTTCAGGGGTGCACTACGCACAGGGTTCAGGGGTGCACTACGCACAGGGTTCAAGGGTGCACTACGCACAGGGTTCAAGGGTGCACTACGCACAGGGTTCAGGGGTGCACTACGCACAGGGTTCAAGGGTGCACTACGCACAGGGTTCAGGGGTGCACTACGCACAGGGTTCAGGGGTGCACTACGCACAGGGTTCAGGGGTGCACTACGCACAGGGTTCAGGGGTGCACTACGCACAGGGTTCAGGGGTGCACTACGCACAGTGTTCAGGGGTGCACCACGCACAGGGTTCAGGGGTGCACCACGCACAGGGTTCAGGGGTGCACCACGCACAGGGTTCAGGGGTGCACCACGCACAGGGTTCAGGGGTGCACCACGCACAGGGTTCAGGGGTGCACCACGCACAGGGTTCAGGGGTGCACCACGCACAGGGTTCAGGGGTGCACTACGCACAGTGTTCAGGGGTGCACCACGCACAGGGTTCAGGGGTGCACCACGCACAGGGTTCAGGGGTGCACCACGCACAGGGTTCAGGGGTGCACTACGCACAGGGTTCAGGGGTGCACTACGCACAGTGTTCAGGGGTGCACCACGCACAGGGTTCAGGGGTGCACCACGCACAGGGTTCAGGGGTGCACCACGCACAGGGTTCAGGGGTGCACCACGCACAGGGTTCAAGGGTGCACCACGCACAGGGTTCAGGGGTGCACTACGCACAGGGTTCAAGGGTGCACTACGCACAGGGTTCAAGGGTGCACTACGCACAGGGTTCAGGGGTGCACTACGCACAGGGTTCAAGGGTGCACTACGCACAGGGTTCAGGGGTTGACTACGCACAGGGTTCAGGGGTTGACTACGCACAGGGTTCAGGGGTTGACTACGCACAGGGTTCAGGGGTGCACTACGCACAGGGTTCAGGGGTGCACTACGCACAGGGTTCAGGGGTGCACTACGCACAGGGTTCAGGGGTGCACTACGCACAGGGTTCAGGGGTGCACCACGCACAGGGTTCAGGGGTGCACCACGCACAGGGTTCAGGGGTGCACCACGCACAGGGTTCAGGGGTGCACTACGCACAGGGTTCAGGGGTTGACTACGCACAGTGTTCAGGGGTGCACAGGGTTCAGGGGTTGACTACGCACAGGGTTCAGGGGTTGACTACGCACAGGGTTCAGGGGTTGACTACGCACAGTGTTCAGGGGTGCACTACGCACAGTGTTCAGGGGTGCACTACGCACAGTGTTCAGGGGTGCACTACGCACAGTGTTCAGGGGTGCACTACGCACAGTGTTCAGGGGTTGACTACGCACAGTGTTCAGGGGTTGACTACGCACAGTGTTCAGGGGTTGACTACGCACAGTGTTCAGGGGTTGACTACGCACAGTGTTCAGGGGTGCACTACGCACAGTGTTCAGGGGTTGACTACGCACAGTGTTCAGGGGTTGACTACGCGCAGAGTGCAGGGTTCTCTGGGTGCTTTGCGCGCAGAGTGCAGGGTTCTCTGGGTGCTTTGCGCACAGAGTGCAGGGTTCTCTGGGTGCTTTGCGCACAGAGTGCAGGGTTCTCTGGGTGCTTTGCGCACAGAGTGCAGGGTTCTCTGGGTGCCTCGCCTTGCAGGGAGATCGTTTTCTCTCTCTCTCTCTCTCTGGAGATCTGTCCCTGCCGTGGGGGCACGCAGGTATCAATTATCAACATAAGTTTCTGTGTTTACAAGTGATATCGGGGATCGGGAGCAGAGGGTGAGACCCAGAGGTGGCGGAATGGAGTTCCACCATGTTTCGGCTGCAAAACTAGGTGCGGGGGCCACATGAGAAGGACTGGCGGGAGGAATTTGGCCTGGGGTCCTTGTGTTTCACGTGGTGAAGCCCTTTCCCTTCCAGCCTTAGGGATCATTCACACCATGTCCACTGAGTGGCATCGATCTACATGGACACAAGGGGAACCTAGAAAATAATTGCCATAAGCTGCATCCAGATGGGTTGTATATAAATGCGGATGTGCTATGGGGACGGTCTCGCAGAGGATCAGGTAAGTAATCCTGCTTTTCCCAGTCCCCTAGTGTAAAGGAACCTCTGCAGTACAGGGGCAGCCCCACTACAAGGGAGAATATTTACTTTCCCAGAGTTCAGCTTTAACTTCTTTGATGGTCTTCTGGACATGACAGCTGCAATATGTAAATGATGATTAAAATTCTTTGATTTTTCATCTTGACCTTTTCAGTTCCTTCACAAAGTTATTGATGGAATTTGTGGCCGATCATATCCTCGATTTCAGGATTATGGCAACGTCTGGAACCTGAGAGAGTGGCTGCAAGCTTTAGAAGATACAAAAGCATTTATTAAAGCCGTTGTTGGTAAAGATGAACCTCAAGAGAAGGTAACTTTAACCACTTTAAGACTGGGCCTATTTTTGACACTTGGTGTTTACAAGCTAAAATCATTTCTTTCTTTGCTAGAAAACTACTTAGAACTCCCAAACATTATATATTTTTTTTAGCAGAGACCCTAGAGAATAAAATGGAGATCGTTCCAATATTTTTTATCACACTGTATTTGCGCAGCGGTCTTCCAAATGCAATTTTTTTGGGAAAAAAAAATCACTTTTTTTAATTAAAAAATAAGAAAACAGTAAAGTTAGCCCAATTTTTTTCCATAATGTGAAAGATAACGCCGAGTAAATAGATACCCAACATGTCATGCTTCAAAATTGCGCACACTCTGAATGGCGACAAACTTTGGTGCTTAAAAATTCCATAGGCGCCACTTTAAAAATTTCTGCAGGTTACTAGCTTAGAGTTACAGAGGAGGTCTAGGGCTCAAATTATTGCTCTCGCTCTAACAATCGCGGCGATACCTCACATGTTGTTTGAAAACCGTTTACATATGTGGGCGGGGCTTCCGTATGCGTTCGCTTCTGCGCGCGAGCTAACGGGGACAGAGCGCTTTAATTTTTTTGTTTCCTATTTATTTTATTTATTATTGTTTATTTTTACACAGTTTTTTTTAAAAAAATAATTTTTTTTTATCATTTTTATTCCTATTACAAGGAAAAATGTAAACATTTCTTGTAATAGAAATAGCCATGACAGGACCTCTTTATTGTGAGATCTGGGGTCAAAAAGTCCTCAGATCTCACAAGTACAGTAAAAAAAAAAAAACGGTTAAAAAAAAAAATCGTCTCTTTAAGCCGGTTGCTAGGCAACGTCATTTGACATCGCTCCAGTCCATCTTGCCCTCACTCGGCTTCCTGTCTGAAAGGATCCGGGACTGGATCGTCTTCCCCGCTGCCGGCGGGTCCGGTAAGCGGGGAAAAGGACCGGGACACAGGGGGAGGGGCACCTCTTCTACCGCACCATAAGGGTGATCCCACGGCTAATCTGCTGCTGGGACCACCCTTATCTGAAAGCCAATCGCCCGCTGCGATCTGCTGCCATAACCCCCAAGCTGATTGGTTTCTATGCAGAGCTGCACCAGATTTTGCACTCTCCAGTTTTAGTAAATCTCCCCCTGTTTAGTGTGTAGGCAGCGGTCAGTTTTTGGCTATTGTGAGCCGCGGTAAAGATACAATGTGATGTATGATACAACACATCGCATGGTTTACTTTTTTTTTTTTTTTGTTCCTCTCTTTTCCTTGTTTTTGTCTCTGCAGAGAAGTGCTGCATGTGTGCATTTATTGCAGCTTGCTGCACCACAACTTCATGCTGCTTTGCAGTGCGAACAGGGCACAAAAAAAACCCCTGTCCATTTATCCAGGGTAGAATGCCAGTCTCCACACTAAGGGGGGGATTAAAGAGGGGTGCAAACACAGAGCTTGCACCATCCTTCTAAACATAGAAATTGGAGCAGATGCTGCTTCTAATTAACCAAAAGGCAGAAGCAGAGGAATGCGCACATTATGCTGCAGTGAGATTGCTTCACTACTTTACCTGGCAATTTCTCGGTCATGCAACACTGTACACAAACAACATTTTTATCATTTTTTTATTCACAGAAATTGAGCTTTCTTTTTGTGGTATTTGACCAACCCCAATTTTTTCTACATTCTGTTTTAAAACATAACCAGTAAAATCACATTTCTTCATAATTTTAGTCCAAAATGTATTCTGTTATCTTTGGTTAAAAAAAAAAAAAAAATCCCAATAAGGTGTATATTGGTTTGTGTAAAAGTTATCGTGTCGACAACTATGGTGTATTTGAAAGTTGATTATTCGTGATGTACTGACAGCCTATCTCTCCTCTTCAAGCCCTAAAATGTCAGAACAGTACAAATACCCCCCAAATGACACATTTTTTGGAAAGTAGACAGTCTGAAGTATTTAGTAAGAATCATGGCAAGTTTTTTCAAATTTTAATTTTTTGTCACAATTTTCTGGAAATGAAACAAATTTAATTTTTTTTTTTTTTTACATACTGTCACCAGTGCAGTACAGTCTTATTATATTACTGGCGTGGTGGTGATCAGGGATACTCACTGGTGACAGTATGTAGGAAAAAATAAAATTTTTCATTCAGTTTTTTTTAAACTTTTTTTTCTTCTTCTTTTAAGATTTTATTTCTCTTGCGTTCATTGACGGACACAGCTCCTTGTCTTCTTAACCATTAGGTTATTCTGCCCCCTACAGGAGTAGGACACTAGGCAGGAAAAAGCTTGACTACGCCTATGGGCAGTCCCTGGGGGTATACTCCCTCTCTTAGCTATAGGAACAGTTTTCTTCTTCCTAGTTCCTTGCTGGGATCTCTGGTCCTGGCAATTTTTATTTTAAATGGAATTTTTATCCTAAATGGAATTTTTATCCTATCTTGTGTTTTTTTTTTTTTTTTTTTTTAGGTGAGCTCCAGTTGTTTATGGTTGAGTTCCATGTTACCTAGTTGGCTACGGTTTAGCCTTGGGATTTTTTTTTTTTCTTGCTGTTCCCTCCCCTCATGTTTGGCACTGCTTTGGGATGTCCCAATGGTCAAGAAGATCAGGAGCTGTGTCCGTCAATGAACGAAAAAGAAAATGGGATTTTTGACTTACCGTAAAATCCCTTTCTCTGATGTTCATTGACAGACGTAGCACCCACCCCTTTGTGGAGTTAGCTTTCTTCTGACCCTGCTTGTAACAAAACTGAGTGCCTATAGCAGAGAGGGGGAGTATATCCCCCTGGGACTGCCCATAGGCATAGTCAAGCTTTTTCCTGCCTAGTGTCCTACTCCTGTAGGGGGCAGTATAACCCAATGGTTAAGAAGATAAGGAGCTGTGTTCGTCAATGAACATCAAAGAAATGGATTTTACGGTAAGTCAAAAATCAAATTTTTTTTTATTATTTATTTTTTTTTTTTACAAACTGGGGTTGATCAGGGGTTTTTTTTTTACACTATTATTGCTTAAAGCAATGATAATCACTGTTAAAAGCAATAGTTTTAGCTGTCACGAATGGCTTTCATTAATTACAGCTTGTGATCTGTGATTGACTACAGCTAATCACATGGTACAGGGTGCTGTGATTTGCCCAGGTACCATCTGGTAGCTGTGGGCCCATCAGAATAGTAACCAAAACAGTCATGAATGGAAGCCAATCATAGTGATCACATAAGTGGGCAGGTACCGAATGCTGTGATTTGCTGTGTCCACCGTACACAGCAGTACAAAGAGTTGTACAAGCACAATACTTGCTCAACTCTTCTAAACTTTTGGACAATGGAGCAGAGTAGATGCTACTCTCCGTGGCTGTGACAAGGAGAGAATAGAGAGAGCTGGAGCTGCATGCTCTGCTCTTTCTGCCTGTCCACCTACTCGGAGTGGAGGAGAAGGTTGATTCCCCATGCAATGCGATTACTACTTGAGCACAGGGATGTAAAGGTCTGCTGACAGCTCATTTTACATATGACAAGGCTGCATCTGGCAGGAATCTGCAGCAGTTTTCTATATAGAAAACTACCATGTTCCCTCTTTAAAGCAGAGTTTCACCCTCAAAAGTCACTTTGCCCCATCCGCTTGCTCTGTGTCACCTGAAAAATAAATGGATAATCACGATTTTTCTTTTCCTTACTTATCTTGTTTTAGAAGAAAATATACTTACCTTTCTTCCTCTTCCTCCCTCTGTGGCCATGGCCCGCGCCGTCACTTCCTGCTTGCATTGATTCCTGGGAGCTGTCATCGTTCCCAGGAATCAATGCGCGTGCACCGGCCCGCTCGTTAGTTCCGGTGCAGGCGCGTCATTCCCTGCTTAACAGCTTCTGGGCATGCCATGAGCTGTGCAGGAATGACGCTCCTGCCCTGGAAGTGACCGTGGGGCCGGTGCAGTGAGTTGTGGGACCGAAGAGGACACGGAAGAGGACACTGAAGAGGACACTCTGGCTTCAGCTGCCCACACATGAGATTGCAGCGCTGGACAAGATATTTTCAAGGTAGGTATTTCTTCTAAAAGGTAAGTGCGACCTGGGACAGCTCAGAGGCTATCCATTGTGGAATGTACTAGCCCTGACTGTCCCGGGGGTATTTTTAGTGAAAAAAACTTTCCGAGGGTGGAACTCCGCTTTAAACAGGTGCAGACCTGCTCTAGTTTGTATTCCACTCTAAAATAGTAACTGTCTCAGGTGACACAGATAGACTTGAAACAGGTTTATATTATCTGTTAATGTGGCACACGCCGCTTTCCTGTGCCACATTAACTCCCAGTTTAGTTAATTCCCCAGTTTGTGTCTGCACTGGTAAGTCCCTGCCACTATAACCTCTTAAAGTTCAGATCAATTTGTACATTTCCTTCAAAGCCCATGTTTGATATCACTTATGATACTGCTGTGATGATATCTTTTTCGGTTGTGGAGGGGGTAAACATAGATATTTTTTGGGGGTGTTTTCTTCCAAAAAGTTCTGTTTTTTTTTTTTTCTTCATATGTGACAAAAAAATACACACAAAACAGGCAATGTAAAAAAGTTTGTATATGAATTTTATAATGAAGCTAAAGCAAAAAAAAAAAGAGTTGTGTGACTTTTTTTTTCTTTTCAGCTGGATAATCATCTAAATGGATTAACTGCAGCGCATCAAGCGGTAATATTAACATGTATAAAGGGCAGAAAACCTGAAATAAGAGATGCCCTCCTGCAGAAAGTGTGTGGCATGTCCTCAGCATACCTACAAGACTTTGATTGGCAGCTCAAGGTACGATCTTAAGCTCTGACTGTATTTCAGGATGTATACTTCCATTAACACATTTTTTGGAATAAAGGCAACATTTTCACACACACATACAGGGGAATTAACTTTGCTCTCTGCTCCATTATAATGATGCAAGAAATTGTCTGGAGTGGCGTGCACCACATTAACTAGGCAAGCGGTCTATCTGCGCCACCTGTGCCAGTTTCTATTTCAGAGTGAAATAGAAACTAGTGCAAGTCTGCATCGAAATACCAGAGTGAATATGGAAGTTTATAATATAGAAAACTACCGCAGATTCTTGCCAGGTGTGACCTTGTTGTACGGGATGAGAACTGTCGGCAGACAGCTCAGATCCCCCTCTCTGCCTGGGATTACACTACACAAGCTGAGACTGTAAAGGTGTAACAACCCTCCTTCCTCATCCACTCTGAGCCGAATGGGGGATGCAGACAGCAGAGAGATTGAAGCTCCAGCTCTCATGTACTTTGTGCTGTAACTGTCAGGCATGGCAGAACAGATGACTGTGCTCCTAATTAACAAAGGGGCTTGTGCCATGGTGGTGAAGTGCCTGCTTAGTTTTTGCTAGGTGTATGTGGAAACGAACACCAGTATTTGACAATGTATCTGTGATTTAATGTTTTTGGATTTGTAAGTTACTGCATCCTTTATTGTATCGCCTGTTATATTGGACTGATATGATGTCTTTTTATTACAAAAAGAAAAAAAAGTATATATTTATAGAGATGTCTGTATTTATAATTGACACGTACAACTTTTTTAATTTTTTTTTTTTTTAAGACCTTACCATTGAGAACATTGTATTTTGGCTAAATTGTAGACGTACCCACCCATCCCCATCCATGCATCTTCCCGATCATATTTTTATATTAACTGAATATACATG